>NC_135497.1:91773803-91788958 GCF_052857255.1 Amblyomma americanum
CCACTAATAAGTTTAACTCCTTGAGCGTGTCCTGAGAACTTGTCGGAAGATGAAATAGCAGAGCTGTCGACGCTACCACCTTGTCCACGAATCCACCGACTCTAAATATCAGGCCTCTTTTAGGCCTCTTAAGCCACTCTCGAGAGTCGCTGAAATCTGTCACTTGTCTCAGTAAACACGGTGCATTTTGCAGCAACACCTCTTTGTAGTTCATTTTAGCACTGAATAGCGTCGATCCGGTTTAGTTACGTGACACATGACGTCATGTGTGACGTCATATTTGGTGGGAGAACTATTTCTTCAGTGCACACGACAGTCAAGCCGTTGCATGGCGTCATTGAACAATTGCATCTCGTGTTGCCGAAAAGAAATACAGATAGCAACCGAATCGACAAACGGTTCCCGCCGAGTTCTGCGTCTGCGAGTTCTGCGTATATCTTGCAAAATTTTTACAACTGAAAAAAAAAAACATTTATAAACGAACAGTGTAAAAAGCTAGCAAAATTAATCAGCGAAAATATACGTACCCATGACGTCGCCGAGGTGCCGAGCCTTCTTCTGAAGCATTTCGTCGCTGTCAAACTGTGGTGGACCCTGTCGCATTGTGATTGACGCTGCAATGCCGACGTTAATGAGCTATTTCTCGATCCTGTAGTATCGATGCAACCGTCGACCTGGCGAGCCTGAGCCCAGATCCATGCAGCTGGCATTGATTGAGATGGTTCTTACTGCTTGTACTCGCTGATTTCTCCCTTTAGATGTACTCCATTCTCTTGCGCTTAACCTCACCATGCACGAAGCCCGGGTACACCCTTACTCGAGGCACCTGCTTCTTTTTTTATTGCGAAGCAATACTACTTTAGGTCGCACTTCAGCCCGTTCCGTGGCGAGGCGGTGGTAGGCACCATTGACCTTTAGCGTGACCTCGCTGCGTGACGTCACACCACGTGACCTAGAGTGACGTCACACCAGCTGTGTAAAAACGGGGCCCCATCTCACGCCGTCGCGAGGCGAGGCGGTAGCCACCAACGGCGGCCTAACTCCCGCTCCTCTCACCAGGGGCGCTACGGTCAGAGTGACGTCACACCAGCTGTATAAAACAGCTCCGCTCCTCTCGCCAAGGCAGTCATACAGCCAGATGTTACGATGGTGCCTACGAACAAGGCAGTGGATCTGACACCGTGAAATAGCGACAAAACCGTGTGAACGGGAGTCAGCATGCGCAGCAGTCCGCAGGCCGAAGGATCAGTGTGCGCGCGCGCATTGTGGCGAGCGGAACGACGCACCCTCCATTGTGTAACGAATACATGTGATTCCCATTGGGCACCAAACCCTTATACTCAGCTGCAAACAGTTTTACGCAGTCCCTTCCCCTGTATATACTATATCTGGTCAGAGCAGTCGAGGCTTTGTTCAAATCATTGTCCGTGTTAGGCGCGACTGAAATACGTGGGCCCCATTAGGTTTTGTGCATTTGCATCCTGTCCGCTGACGGAACAGCGAGTTTCCATATGTATACGAGGCGTAAATATATGCACTGAAGAAGTTCGTTGCCCGGAAAAAAATGCCTTCAGGTCAAGTCGTCCATTTTGACGGGGGTCCTATTAACGGGACACGACTGTTACGCACCCGCCCCATGCGCGGTCCGCGGGTCAGTCAAGCCCGGGTTAGGCGAACGGAGTGGGCCTAATTGGTCTTCATAGAGGGAAAAAAAACAAAAATAAAAGGAGCGAGAGAGAGAGAACGCTCTGAAGTGAGCGAATTCCGTGCGCGGGCCGTGAGCGCGGAGGCCTGCCTTGGTGAGCAGCCAAGCAGTGGCCGCGGACGACCTGCGCCACCGGGGTGCGTGATCCGGTCCCCGCCGGAGGACCCACGCTCGCGGACTGGCGGCAGCGCGTGATGAATGGCCGCGGGCCCACGACCCCGGGCGGCGTCTCCAAAGAGCGGTCGCTCTCCGAGGGCACGCGCATCGCTCACGGCTCGGCAGAGGACGCTGCGGCGCCGACGACGTCCGCTTATTATAATGCGGCCCGCGCAGCTTGCATGCACCACGCGGCGATATCGATTTCATTGCGCGTTCTTTGGGACGCTTCACGCTGACTTTCCCGCAATTACCGAACTCTGCCGAGCGAGAGCGTGATGTGGACTTGCCTAGGACTCCGGAATGACATTGAGTGAAGTCGACTTGGATGATTCTGCTTTCTGTTCGGCGTTTCTTCTTCCACGGTGGCCAAGTCATGCCGTAAGTTGTTTTTTTTTTTGTCGTTTGCGTTCGGGAAAAGGAATTTCCGAGATACCGCATAGACAGCGTGCATTTTAGCACCTTACTCCAATCCGAAAGCAGATAAGGGGCTCGCCGTGCTTTGTATACACTGACGTCGCATTCACACTGAGAAACGGCATTATCGCTCGGCTAAGAAGATTGCCGAGCTCTTCCGCGTGCTGCGGAGTGATCACTCTGCGTCACGTGCACACGTCAGGTCATTCGCGCCGCCACGCCGACTACTCACGCCGGCTCGTCACTTTGGCGCGCCCAGGCTGGTTGTTCGTTGCGAACGGACGGCACAACGACGCCCACCATCATCGGACCGCCGAACCCGGAAGCCTCATAACGGGCGTGGCAATCTTGTTCCTTTCCGCAACACCGAAACCGTCAGTCTCCGCGCCGAGAAGTGCTGTCAAGCCAAGCGTATTGCTTCGTCATATCTGCCTTTCCATACACTCCGAGAAGTGGCCATCTAGGGACGCGCTGCTAGCGAAGTCCCAACAATTAGCACTGCAACCGCAATACGAGCAAGGATACTGGAGTGTCATCTATATGCGTAACGTTGATCAGGAGCATCTGCTGCGGGCCTCCTTAATAATTTGAATTGTTTGCGCCGTCGGTGGCAGGGCACGTCGTTCCCTGTGTCGTTTTTTTCCTGTAATTCTGACCCTCCGCTATACGTTGCATTCGTTGGGCAATATCGGTGCCAGCTTTTGCAAAGAATCGCTACGACTGCACGACTGCAGGGCGTTCACCAAGGAAGCACAGAAAACAATTTTACTGTCCTTTGACACTCCGGGTAATTGACGCTAATGCAAACGCGCTGTTAGATTATTTGACCTTGATGATTTGCTTTCTTTGCATTAATGACTTACCTGATAACAGGACTTCCAAGATGCGTCGATACACCGACGATTCCATCCTGTGCTACGTGATTAACACTCCAAACGACCACCACCTTTTTAACGAGCCTTTCGCTAGGTTTTGCACCAGTTGTAGCACTTCGAAGACTATAGCATCCACTAAACGAATACTGTTCTGTACACTTTTACTAACCCCCGCCGCGGTGGCTCAGTGGTTAGGGCGCTCGACTACTGATCCGGAGTTCCCGGGTTCGAACCCGACCGCGGCGGCTGCGTTTTTATGGAGGAAAAACGCTAAGGCGCCCGTGTGCTGTGCGATGTCAGTGCACGTTAAAGATCCCCAGGTGGTCGAAATTATTCCGGAGCCCTCCACTACGGCACCTAATTCTTCCTTTCTTCTTTCACTCCCTCTCTTATCCCTCCCCTACGGCGCGGTTCAGGTGTCCAACGATATATGAGACAGATACTGCGCCATTTCCTTTCCACCAAAAACCAATTATAATTATATAATTATATACACTTTTACTAACCGCTCGTCGGATTCACGCTTTGGTTTATCGCTTGAAATGTTCGTCGCTGCAGAGGCTACTTGAAAAATATATTGGCACCGTCTCTGCTTGTATATCAACTACATTATAGCTAAAACACTAAATAAGATGTCTTACTTGCGGTGCGCATTATGGGGGCTTCTTACACCAAATTACTAACGTATAAATCACTAATCCGCACCGTTCACGAACATGCTGCAGTCGCCTGGAATTGTTTGGAACGGTACGAAATTAACAAATTAGGGGGACACTTAATAAGGCACCGCCTTAAAGTTGTGACTAGACAGGTTAATGGTGTCTTGCTGTCATTATTAAACAGTCCTTCTTTTAATTACACACTAATTAGCATACATCAGTAGGCATACAAGACCACATGATACACTGCATGACGCAGAAGCCAAACGATCGTGCCTCGATGGCCTAGGGGTAACGTGTCTGACTCGCAACCCAACGGTCACGGGCTCGATTCCCAGGTAGTTACCTCGGTTTTCTTTTAAGTGAAATTAATTTACATCCTTATATGCCCTAATGACATGCTGAGACGCGACCTCATGCTCACAATTCAACTCGACTGTTCGTCATTTTCATTCCACAGCTCAACGTATGATGTCACAAACTTCTGTAGCAATCCTGAATTAGTGTGACCACGCGCAAGACCTTTCCTCCGAACGTCCACTTTAACGCTGTCGCGCTAACAGGACAGTCCGCACAATGGAAAGTTAATGGAGGTGTCTGGCTGCACTGTGACTAGTTGATTATCTGCATCTGCCCCTGTCCTCTTTGAATTTAACTGTGCTCTTCGTGCGGCGGCTAGTTGAAGCTTCTCTGCACTACTATTCATTCACCCTCTCGGCTCTCAATAGTAATCAAAACTCGTTCTCTCCAGCGTCGCAACTACAGAAGCCGTCATATTCTTAATATCCAATCTAAACTCGCAGTAACTGAAACTTTTAAGTACAGGTTCTTTCCTTGGTAAATAATTATTGAATACCATTCATTCATTACTGCTACACGGTTTTTCTTCTCCAAGCGAGACATGCGAAGATTGCACGGCAGATTGTATGTGTACTCACTGCCTGTATTCCACTGCGTTTGTTCTTCCCTTTGTGGTGCATTTGCTCAACGGCTTATATATGTTCAGTATGAAACACTACGGTACAATGCAGACCGCAAAGTCTGCATTTCGATTTCGTTGGTGTTTTCTGCGTTGAATGTCTTGTACTCTTGAAAGGGAGTAAGGTGGCAGACATTTATCTGCCTTTTGGTGGGCTAAAGGAACTGGCACCTGCCTTTGCATCATATCGTTTATTTGTTGTTAGCCGATATATTGTAGTCCATTCCTGGGCTGCTGTACTTTCAAATAAATAATTAAAATCTAAGTAGCGCAGCCTGTCACATTTGCGACGAAACCAGTGTTTCCAAAGCCCTCGACGCCTTCCAACTTCGATATTGACCGTGGGCGCTCTTTAAAAAGCACAGAGGACACGGAAAGCTGCTTAACTGCAATATCGGGCAGCATCTGACGGGACGAAGACTGTGCGGTACCTGTCTTTCAGGGAAACGTAAAGGTCGAAGCTGACAACAGCCACAAATAGGGGGAACAACGGCCGCCCTTTCTCTCTCTCTCTCTCTCTCTCCCCCCCCCCCCCCCCCCCCTCTCTTCAGTTCCTCGCGTGTATCCGGCTGGCGCCAATTTCACCCTCGCCGCGACGCTGAGACCGTCTTTCCGCCTCGCGTGGACAGGCGCATAGGTCGCACTACGGGGCGGCCCAATCAGCGGGGTACGCGGCGAGCCCGAAGCCAGCGCGGAGCGGCATCAGCAGCACAGCGAGGCCGCTTGATCTCGCGGGGGCCCTCCGTCACCGTGCGTGCACGCCCGCCGGGAGACGCGGCGAGGGCTGCGCACCTCGGGGGAGCCGCCCGCCCTCCTCCCCCGTCCCCGCATGGGGTCTGCCGTCTACGCGGCAGGCCCGAGTGCGGCCGCCGCCCTTTGCCGAGCGCACCCCGATGTTTAGATAGAAACTCTGCCGGCGGGGCGAAATACACACGAAACGGCGGAATTTCGGGGGAGGCTTTTCTCGCTGCGGTTCGATGGGGGCTGACGGGGGAAGCTCGCGAGCGAGCCTCGCCACTGGGGGTTGCTGCCAGGCGCAGCCCTTTGAGGAGCGCCGAGTCGATCGCCGCTCGCAAACTGTCGCCGACAGACGAGAAGCACGGCCGGCGCTTCGTGTGCTCGCCAGTTGGAACCACACCGCTCGGTGGGGAGCGCCGAAACGCTACGGGAACGCACTGACTGCATTCGGGAGAAGTACTGCGGAGAAAGCCTACTCATGCCACTTTCACCGGGACTCGAGATCGAACTCGACCGCGCGTCGAACCCCACAGTGCGCTGCTCTCACCTGGTAGCAGGAGCGACAGCGTCTGCAGCAGAGGGGGAGAGCTTCGCTTCAGCGAGGACAGGAACGTCCAGTTTTGATGCATCTTTTATTCGCTTGAAAAGAAAACTTGAGGATACGCTCCTCGCAGCTGGTGCTTAGCCACTTAATGAACAGCCAGCAACAGAAAACCGTTACCAGGTCCTCTGAAATCTTGGGCGGTTACAGCGCTTGGAAACTAGGCTTCGGCGTGCGTGGTATAGAGCCGGGTATTTGGCATGCGCGAAGCGTTCCGGTTATCTTTATGCTCGCGTTCAGCGCACACCGCAACACGAATTCGTGCACGCACAAAGGATCTCGCACGACCCTCCGAAATTCCAACTGAAGGGTCGAGCCTCGTCCGAGTTTCGAGGTGTCTGGGAATGGCCTATTTACCAGCTCAAGCGATCTCCGGCACTCCGCGCGCGTTTTTCTCTTCGGCATCCGTTAATCACACCCTCTCCGCCTTTGCGTGTGCACTTCCAAGTGAATGGCTGCTACTCGCGCTCAGAATCTATGAGCGGGCCACTCTTATCGTTTCGAAGTTTGTACCCTCGCAGGAGCCGTTAGCACGGACCAAGAAAAGGCAACACTTGCCAAGGACCTTTACTACTGCTTCCTTTCTCAAGCTCTCCCTTCCCTCTAGCCGATCGTGGCCCGCCGGCACTCGTAGCCGAGGCGCAGAAGCCGTCGCGCAGTATTTGCTCCGCGCACACCGCAGCAGCGCGAGCGCTGCCCCCTCACAACCTTTCGGCGTCTACGGTTACGCGGCCCCCGATGGAGGCGTCAGTAATTGTATCCCCGCTCGGTCGTGGCGAGCGGGCCGATCTTCGATAGCCAAATGCGACCGCAGGTCAAAAGCGCCGTAATTGGGGCCCGTGCATCGGTCGGCCCAGATCGGCGGACGATCGCGTCTCCTGGCGACGACCCGAACGCGCCGGGCCCGCAGCCAGCGGCGTGACCCAATAGCTCAGCGCAACGCCGGTCGCCATCCGTGGGCGTGCCAACCACGAGGCGCCGTACTACTACACACGAAGGCGTGCACGGGAGTTTGGCGAGCGCCGAGGCGAACGATTCCAATGCGGTTTCACGGGCGCCTTGGCTTCGATACCGCGGCGGCACGCGCGCGCGCCTTTAATTTTAGCCTCGCTGCGCGCAGGAGGCCGATGCTACCGAATGAAGGCCCGCGCATCATAATTATTTACCCGAGAGGAAAACGCGCTCGAGGAGGGGGGTCGGATAGCCGCCTTCTGCAGCCGTTTGACCCCGGGCTCCGCACGCACTCGGCACACAGAGGATGTCGGAGGTATGGATTTTGGCACCGCCGTAGCGGACTCCTCTAATCAAAGGCCCAGGCAAAGCTGCAGCGGGCAGGGAAGTGTTACAGGGTGTTGCGTAGGCAACGATGCGTTGCTTCGAAGAGAGATAAAAAATATACCGCTATTTTTCAGAAAATTATATTCTATGGCAGTATATATGAAGGCGAAAGCAGTGAGGAATAGCCGGCCGCTCAACAATCGACTCCCTCGCCTCCTGTACATCTGGCCCTTGTGTGTTTTCTTCAAAAAAATAAAATAAAAAGAGAACTCCATCCAGCATTAACGCTCGGTCGTACATTTATTAACGGAGCAGCGAGCTAATCAATTACTTCGGTGATTTTCGCGCGACGAACAAACGCACCATATACTGCAAATTCGAGTCTCTTACCTTGGCGCCAAGTCTAAGCTCTACTCTCTGCTGTGATCATTAATCATACAAGCGAGTCGATCCAGCAACCTTCGTATGCACAAAATGTAAACAATTAATTACGTACTTTTAGTGACTTTTAGGCGTCAGGGCAACGCATGCGCACTATGAGTCAGTAAGTCTCGTATGCGCAAAATCTAAACAATTAATTACGTAGTTTTAGTGACTTTTACGCGTAAGGGCAACGCATGCGCACTATGAGGCACGCCGTTCTGGAGGGCGCCGGATTAATTTCCACCACGTTGGGTTCTTTCAACCTGCACTGACACCGCACAGCACACTAGTGTCTTTTACGTTTCGCCACTATCGAAATGCGACCGCCGAGGCAGAGATGGAGTCGAATCTGCTCGCTGAGTCGCGTTCAGCAGCCAGAATCCATATCCACTGAGCGGCGGGTGATTCCTCAAAAGCATCAAGATCCAAAGCTGAAAATGAATTTTTTCAAGAGATAGAGAATACTGTCGCCATAGCGAGACGACATCCGACAGAAACACTTTATATACATAGGAAAAGAACTGATCAGTTTATTTCTCATATCTTTGATCTCGCTGATGCGGGACGGTTGGCGTCCTGATCAGCGTCATTGCTCCGCTCCGCACGCTCCTTTCTGTCCACATTGGTGGATGAATAGACGCACGCACACGCGTACTCTTCTATTCGTCGAGCTGATGAAATCGTCTCCGCGGCTAGCGAACACAAAGGGACACAGTGCAATGATCGTAGAACGCCATTTTAAGCGGGCCTCGGAGTTGCTCGTCTAAAAGCGCGACTTGCCAAGCAACTCCAGTGAAACAGGCGAGGGCAAGAAGAGGAGGCAGCGCTCCCGTGTATGTCTTTTTCTTTTAACTTGCCCACTGCTTTTGTGCTGCAGGCACTCGTCGCGCCGTTAACGCAAAGAGCGCGCTGGTAAATATGATCAAGCAAACGTCAATAGAATCAACGAAAAAAAAAACAGCACGAGAGCAAGCAGTCAATCTTCCCGTCAGAAGAGCGAACGGCCTTGCGCAGAGGGAGCGTCGTCCCATATGCATACGCCTTTGCGCCGTTGCCAGCGGGTATACGGCTCGCGGTCGAAACAGTAAAGCTGCTGCGGTGCGGCAACGGAGACACCCGCGCCGCGGGCTGCCGCTTCCGTCACGCGGGTCCAACGGTCCACGTTGGACGCACGCAAATGCGGTCGCGGTGGTATCGGATCCGTGCGGACAGGCTCTCGCGTTACTGTGACGAGAACGTTTCGCCCGGCCGTTCCCACGAGCAGCCGTGGGACTCCGCGCCGCCTCCGAGCGCGCACGACGTCGTCATGCGCCGGCGAAATGCGCAGCATCTTCGCCGGCGACATTCCCGCTTCGATTTCCAGGCCAGGCAGAAGGCGCTCGTGTTTCTGCGTTGCACGATGGCTGTTGAACGCCTGCTAGAAGAGCGCAGTTCTTGCGCAGCGTTTCCCGCCGGAAACTGGTGATCTGTGGAATGTCACGTGTGACGCCATCCTGTCGCTGACATTCCCGTTGGCATGCGATCGTGTTCGCGGCAGTCTCGCAGCGAAGACGACGGGCAGGGCAATTGACCATTTGCGGAGAAGTTTCTGCGCATGCGTGGTGAAGGCGCAGGCAGCGCCCTCTCTGGGCGGTTTGGTTTTTGGTTGGAAAACATGAGCCAGCCGTGCATTCCTGCGCTGTAGTGCGACGACTGATGTGAGCTGTAACTTCCACGGAACTGACATGTAACTGCAACGCGATTTATCTAAGCTAACCACGTGTTTTGCAACAGCGAGACTTGTACGTAATAAAGGCTTCGACGACATACAAGGCGCAAAAGACGAACCCGTTGATGGGGCCAGTAATGCGCACATCCAGCACGTTTCGAAACGGGTGTTGCTGCTTTATTTCGCGCTTACTGCCGAGTACACACTGCTCGGTCGTTCTAGAAGAGTTTTGCCTCCGACGCAGGAAAACCGAATGATGAACATTCGCCATTAATGCTACAATGTGCTTCCTGAACAGCGGGAGCACGGCCGAGCGCAGCCTCGCGCATATCCGCGCAATCTAACGCTCCCGCGGCCCGTTAGCACGCAAAGCAACGCTCTGCCGTACCAGCACGAGCCGGGATTGAGATAGTACAACGGGTCCCTTAATAATCAGCTAAGCGTGCCCTGAGGCAAAAGGTGTTGTGCTAAGTTAGCAGAAACTCCGGCCCTATCAAGGAAGCGCAAACGTAAACGTCTGTGTGCATTAGGAAAGTGCATCCCATTATACTGTCACACTCGCCCGCGCATAAGCGCACATTCACGCACATTTTCACTAGGTCATTCGGCGCTCCGTTGAGGTAGCAGAGTGCAGGTATTGCCACACATGGTCGTTTTTCAGGCTACAACGCGAAAATAATTCGCTACACCGTGTTTCTAAAAACGGAAATGGGATGTTCTCCTCTTCCATCATACTCTTTCGTTAGCTGACACACGTTTCCGGCCAATAAACAACACTAAAACAACAAAACAAGCGCACGTGAGCTGCTGAACGCTGCCTTGCGCATGCTTGCTCAAGAGCCCCTTTCCAACCAAAGGTACCGGCGGAGCTTCTCTGTTTGCACGACAGGCGGCGCTCGCTTTTCCGCAAGTGGTCAATTGTTCAGGCCCCTTTGGGAGGTTGCATCGCAGCGTAGCCCTAAACCTGCTCGCTTGCGATCGTTTGCAAATGACGAATGAAAAGAAACTGACAGGTGAAATAGATTGGAAAACACTGGGACGGATTAGGCAGTGCCCTGCTCTCTGTGTTGTTTAGATATGGGCGCGTAGCAACCCGACCACACAGCACAAGCTTGGTGCGGAGACGCAGCTGCAACATATTACGCACGCACACGCACTTCCAGCATTCAGGAACATGCGGAACATTTCAATAGGTGGCGTCCTTTCATGATTTCCCATGAAGACATGGCTAGGTGGCTTGAGCCACCGCCCGATGTAACGGGTTCAGCCGTATCCATCCATCCATCCATGTAGAGAGCATGCTCTTAGACGCCCGTTCCTGGCTTGCGCGTCGTCGTCGTTGTCGGCGTAACCGGCAGAAGTACAGCAAAGCGAAGAGCACGGCGAAGGATGAAGGTAGGGCGATAACGAAGGCAGGGCGAGAATGGAAAGGCGGGGGAAGGGGTAGCAAGTGAAAAGAGAAGGGTAAGGTGGAAAGTGGAGGAGGAGGGTATTGTGGGGGCAGGCGGTAGGGGCCGCGCTCAGTTTGAGCCGGCTGTTGCGTAAAGACTTCCTAAACGCGTTTACAGATAGCCGTCAAGCTCAAAACATGTGCCACAATCACCTGCCCATAAGCGACTGCGGTGGATGCGGTAGTAGGCAGATAAACACCTCAACCCCTGTGCTGCAAGCTGCACCCACTGGAGATTTTGTGAAAAACGACGCATTGCCCCAGTGAAGCGATTCGTTGCGCAAAGATTGTGGGTCCCTAATTAGACACCTTTAGCATACCGTGTACCGGGAACCTGCGGGTCGCCGATGCGCATGAGCAGACCGCCTTGAGGGCGCCAGATAGCGCCAGGGAACCGGCAGCATCGCCCGCGCCTGCCACATCGGGACCAATCAGCGCGTGCGCACTGGTGGGCGCGCTCCCGGTACTCCGGTGACGGTAACACTGTACATGGTATGCTACAGGTGTTGCGCGGCTGGTTATGTTCGATTCAGCGTAGTTCTATCACAAAACTGCTAGTCAGCCGTGAATCGGGAGTCGAACCGTCAGCCAGCTTATACATGGGCGTCATGGGGGGGGGGGGGGGGGGAGGTGTTTGTGGAGTCCACGCCGTTTACCGTGGGAACGGGCACGCGTTAATCAGAATGTGCGGGCCACGCGCCTCGTGGCCCGCTCTAAACCAAGACGTGTCCTCAGCGCACCTCCTTGAAACAGGGGAGTTTTAGAATAGGAGGACACTAGGGGGATATGGGAACAGAAGGGCGCCCTTCGGGCTATTCTTCTGCGCCTGCGCACTGCCGCCCCGCTATTCCCCTAACCAACAGGGTCCCGCTATTCTAAAGGTGTAATGATTCAAGCACGTTGAAAGACGTTCTCGCAAGGAGCAGCAAACGCGCAAGAGGAGGCCGTTACCGGGCAAGTGCTGCACCGCGTCGCTCTACACAACTGAGGAGCGTTCGTTCAATGCGATAGATTAGAGGCCTTGTGCGGGAAAGCTGCAATGCTCCGCGTTGTACTCTCAAGGGTAGCCTAAGCGTTGTCCAAGTTTTCTGTCACAATATATCGCAATTTCAAACTGCGCTCAAATTTCGCATTAGGGAGTACCGCAATCGTCGTTCATTTTTTTTTTCTATTCAATCTGAGGCTAGTCTGCTAATAAGAGCTGCGCTTCACGCAAACAGCCGACGACACATATGGACGATTGGTCTTGCCGAATGGCACTGCGCCCCCTGAAGGCCGGGCTGACCTCGACCTTAGCCGTCCCGAAGTCTTGTTCCGAGCTATCTCTATGTCTCATTACATAAACAGCATGGCACCATATACACTACTAAATCGTACCTTATCACGTTCTTTTATTTACTGTTTTATTGTGGTGGAAATGGGCACTTGTTCAATAATAAATGGCTACGATTCTAGCCCTAACATAAGTCAGCGCTAAGAAGGCACGCAAGCACAACTGTTTCGTTATTTTCATCAGCGATTCGCCTCACTTCACTACTGCAGAACAATGTTTGCTTTTCAGCCATCTCTGCACAGACTACAACGAAGTGGTATACGTGTAATCCAAGCTGCTTGCGATAATCTTTTTGCAGGGCACAGGATAGCTATAGAAGCCTGGAAGCAAAAACTGTGGTTGCTGCGTATGTGTCGAGTCTGAACAGTACAGCACGCTCTTTGCTTCTCGTTGGTCTGAAACTGGCCTTACCTTCTTCCAGACAGTAAAATGATAACTAAAGAAGGCAGCCTTACGTTTTGAAACTCTCCCTTAGCTTTCAGACGCGTGTGCTCTTTCAAGCGTCGGTGCGCACTCCATTACGCAGGGCCTCGGGAATTAAAGCTTACAGCTACAGTGTCCTGAACAGACAAACAAGTAGTAGGTAATCCAACAGGACATTTTACGTCACCCAGGTGTCAATCCTGCCAGAGATCTTTTTCTCGTGTCAAAGGCGCCGCAGAATTTTCGTCAAAGTTGGTGCTGATCACAGACGAAATCAAGGAACAGGTTATTAAAAGCAACATTTTAAAATATGAATACACGCGTGCATACACTTCGTCCTTGCGCCCTGAAAAACTGAAAGAACGCCAACGGCTCAGGGACAACCACCGAAATAAGCATCACCGTTCCGACGGGTCTCCTTTGTGAAGGCACAACTCTACTTGCAGCGCCGGAGAGAGGAATTCGGAGCGGACGCCAAGACAGCAGCTGGGGCCGCAGAAATGTAAAATAGGCCGCAGTACTCTTGCCGCAGGGCTAGCCATTGATCGCAAAATTGGAAGTGCCGCGAGGGCTGCCTGCTCCGTGCCCGGCGGCCGTTTACCGTCTTGTCCTTCGCTGCTGCTGCGGTTGCGGGAAGCCGCGCCCGAGTGGTGACGCAGCACGTTTCCGTTCTGCTCGCGGACCCGACCTCCGCGGCAGCCACGGAGTAGGGGGGGGGGGGGGGGGGGGGTAGCTCTTCGCCGGCATCTTCAAGAAAAAGTTTCGATCCTCGCGGCGAGGAGCTCCTCCGCAGGAAGAAAGGGGGGGGGGGGGGGGGATAGGCCGCGAATACCACACCCCGGGCGGCTGCTGCTTCTTCCAAGAGAAGACCCCGCGAGGAAAGAAGCGGCTGCGGCTGAGCCAGCCAGCGGAGCCGCTCCTGAGCGGGGGCCCCGGGGCCGTTACTCATCTTTCTCGTTATTTTTCCTTCACCGCCGCAGCGCGCTCTCGCTCTGCTTCGCCCGGTCTAAGAGCCTTTCCTGAAGGGTCACTGCCAGAACGCGCGGCCAGGCCCGTCTGTCATACCCGCCGCGGCCGCCGTCCGAAGGTAAGGGGGGCTTCTTCCTTCGCCGCACTACTCTCGCTCCTCGTTGTTGCCTGCTTCCTCACTTCTTCGCGCTTCTCAAGAAAACTTTGCCGAAACAGAAACGAAGGGACGACGTTGTAAGCGCCGGCGCAAGGAGCGACGTGAGAATAATTAATGAGCCCGCCCACTGACACAACAGGTATACATATTTCCGGCACGAAGAGAGAAAGACAGAGTGCCTGCCTGAAAGAGCACTGCCGCGGCTTCTCTCCTCGCCGGCTTGCCATTAGCGAGCGGGGAAGCGGAGGAGCGCTCGCGGGACGGCCAAAGTTGCGCGTTAATGCGGAGCAATGCGCGCCGAAGGGCGACGCACACACGCTGCTCTATGCACAACAGCCACTGAGTTTCTCCTGTTCCCACTGCCGAGCTTGCCCCGTAACTTTCACGATGGCGGAACTCCGGGTCTCGGTTACTGCTGTCTTGTGGGCAAAGGGAGCTGGAGGCGTACGAAGGCGAAGCGAGGATGAAAACGCGAGGTCGTTTTCATTCTTGCCATTCTGCTCTCTCGCTATCCTACGGAGGAAGAAAACAGAGCAGCCCACGGCAGTTAGCAGAGAGGCGTAAGTACCAGATAATTTCGCATTACTGTGTCACGAAACATCGGGTCGCTTCTACCCCGCCGCGGTGGCTCAGTGGTTAGGGCGCTCGACTACTGATCCGGAGTTCCCGGGCTCGAACCCGACCGCGGCGGCTGCGTTTTTATGGAGGAAAAACGCTAAGGCGCCCGTGTGCTGTGCGATGTCAGTGCACGGTAAAGATCCCCAGGTGGTCGAAATTATTCCGGAGCCCTCCACTACGGCGCCTAATTCTTCCTTTCTTCTTTCACTCCCTCTCTTATCCCTTCGCTTACGGCGCGGTTCAGGTGCCCAGCGATATATGAGACAGATACTACGCCATTTCCTTTCCCCCAAAACCAATTATTATTTATTATTAGGGTCGCTTGGGCTAAGGGTCACATACAGGCCGCCGCGGTGGCTCAGTGGTTATGGCGCTCGGCTGCCGGCCCGAAAGACGCGGGTTCGATCCCGGCCGCGGCGGTCGAATTTCGATGGAGGCGAAATTCTAGAGGCCCGTGTGCTGTGCGATGTCAGTGCACGTAAAAGAACCCCAGGTGGTCGAAATTTCCGGAGCCCTTCACTACGGCGTCCCTCATAGCCTGAGTCGCTTTGGGACGTTAAACCCCAATAAACCATAAACCAAACCTAAGGGTCACACACAATGTTCTCGTTACCTGCTGCATAAATTCTACGTGCACTGAGTTCTAGTTCAATTGTGTAATGCAAC
>NC_135497.1:91789058-91874896 GCF_052857255.1 Amblyomma americanum
GCTCGGAAGCAAAAGAGAAAAGGCGGCCGCTCGCGGGCGCTAAATGAATGCCGCTCCCGGGCGTCTCGTGTATGCAGCCGCGGCGGTGTATCCGATTTCACTACTCGCGCTCTGTGATCAACCGGCCTCGTACGCTCGCAAAGGCCGCGTCTCTCGAGGCCCGCGCTTCGGCTTACACCTGGAAGCCGAGCTCTTCGGTTACTCCGCTCGCGAAACAATATAGCAGAGCCACAGCGGGCCGCGCACAAAGGAGAGAGCGCGCTCTGAACGGGCGCCTCTTTCCTCCGATGCCTCGCTTCCCGGCGGCGGTAACTGCGTTCGATGGCGCAATTTGGGAGCGTCAACGACAGTTGGCTTCGAATGTTCCTCGGAATCGGTTCCTTTTCTACCGGGACGGTCATATACCGAGCTTTTGAAATTAATATAAGCCAATCAAGACGCTTTCTCTTTGTGAGCCTGTGCGGTGGCTGTCTTTGCGGGGGCCCTGGACTAGAAGAAAGAAATCCTGAACGACCCATACTACTCCCATCGAGAAGCATTTCAGGATATAGTTTATTCTTCTTTGTGAGTCCAGGAAATGACTTGCAAAGCCCATCCATTGGCATCGGCTCTAGGCAATTATCGCCTATCATTTCCTAGTCACACACACCGTGCCTGCACGCGGCTATTGCTGCAAATACAGGGTACGTCGACAGTTCGAACGATTCTGTCCTCCGAGGAGGAGCAAGCGCCATGATAAAAGAAAGGGAAAAGAAGCGCTCAACGACATCAACACGAAGTTCGGGGGGGGGGGGGGGGGGGGGAGTAGGTGCTGAGCGCGCGTAGCGCTATTGGATTCCTCGGCCTCTTGCGAGCGGCGTCAGGACCGACAATCAGCATCAGCACGTCGTTTCGCACCCGGCACATACTGCCACGAAAATAAGCTGCTCGAAGAGAGCGAGAAATGGCTGAACATCGACTGGCGCCGCTTTTAGAAGCCATGTCCTCCGCGTAATTGCTCTTCGCCTTCTTGCTATCTGCTCTTCGCGAACAGAAAGGCCAAGTGTTTTGTCGCTAAATTCGAGAACGGCACGCAAACCACGGGACACGCTGAACGCAGCGGCGCCACGCGAGTGTGAGCCTGGGCTTTTTTAGCGTTCACCGAAAGCTTGCTGCTCGCTCGCGTTGTTGCTTGCTTCGTCTCGCTGCCAATCGACACGTATAGCCGCTGCTGCCGAGGTGGACATAAAAGGCAGAGAAATGGCGGCATTTGTTCGCCGTCTTTTGAGGCGGTGCGCGTCGACAAAGAGTTCCACCGGGAGGAGGCATCGCGGGCGCTCGTCGAACTTTGGTGTGCCAGCACAGCGGGCTGCAGAGGAGCTACGAGGAGCGAGAGAAGTGCCGGGCAGCGGCAGCAGCAGTACGCGCCTGCTGCACCCCAGAGGCCTACTTGCCTCCATTAGCCGCGGGAGCTCGTAAAACCGGCACCCAGCGCCGGGGGAACAGCGGCGGCCTCGCCTGTATCGAAGACGCTGCGAGATGGGCCGCGCCGTAAAACGGCATTCCCTTCCGGGCAGCTCGCCGTCTCGTGCGTGGCCGCCGCACGCAGCAAGCCGGAGAAGCGGCGCGCGCCATCGCCGCCCCGGACGCCGCCAAAAGTTTCTCGGCAAGGCATCGTCGTCTCCCCTCTCTCTGAAGCGACGCGCGTTACACCCGCCGTTTGCTCTTATTTTTTTTTTATTCGCTGTTGGTGTTTCTCGCTTTTCCAGAGATTGCAGCTACAGGGGATGCCCGTGTTAAGAACTCCTCTCGGCGAGACGACAGTCGTATATACGAAGCGCCACCCCATCATTCCCGGACACGCAGGTGCTAGCTCCCTTTGATCTGGCCTAGGCCTGTTTTCTTCTCAGTTTTTCCCTCAATTTTTTTCTTTAGTTTCACCCTCGAGCGAGCCGGGAAACGAGAGGCGCACTCAGCGTAGTTTGCTCGCGCTTAGCTGTTTTGCGCTCGGCTGAAGAGAGGCTGCGTCGAACGTCGTGTTCCCCGGAAAAAGACATGCATTTCGTCCCGCTTTTTTGTTTGTTCTTTTCGCCCCCTCCTTTCATGAGGCTTCGCAGACGCCGGCTGCTGGTTCCGCAGGCCAGTTTAGTCTTTCAGCATATGGCGGGATTTGCTTGGCTTCAGTGGCGTATAAATACACGTCGCGCAGGCCAAGTATTCACCGCCAGGCACAAGCCAAACAGCGCTGCGAGGAGAGCTCCGACGCACGAACCGCGTCTAATCAGGGCTTCTAAGCAACCTTATAGTTTTGCGCAGACCCTAACTTCCGTTTATAGACCCTTGCTTATAAGAATGCGTTTAAACTCGCCAAACAGCCGCGTATTTTATTACGTACAGCTGCGCTGTTTATCGAAATAAAGCTATTCTTGTCCAAGCCAGCAAGGCACTTAGCAGGCTTACTACGCGGTAAGTCAGCCATTAGGAACTCGGATCAACTATGCCGGGTTGATACCGCCCACAAGAGTTTGTGCCCGCTGAAACTCCTTCTGTATTTCTCTTTTATATTTCCACGCATGTTTTACTTAGTCATCAAAGAAGCTCCATCCGCGTGGAATCATAATGAAGCATTCGGCATTGCCAACAGTCGTGAGACACAAAACGTGTATAAATTTTCTACTTATTCGTCCGCGTGTGTCTGCCCGTGACATCTCCTTCATGATAGAGCGACCTTCGATACCAGTTAATTACCACCATGCCAGGAAAGACCGACCGTTACGCAGCTTTGTCGCGTATTCTTCACTGAACGCTGCTTTTATATATATATATATATATATATATATATATATATATATATATATATATATATATATATATATATATATATATATATATATATATATATATATATATATATATCAAAAGTGATTTCTTGGTAGCTATGAATATAAAGTCAACAGAAATTGAAAAAAAACATAACAGGATTTAATTCACGACTTTTCGGCTGGAGGAGCAGCCTTTTTCGACTATATATATATATATTCTCGATTTTATCGTTTTTCTGCAAAAGCTTCTTGATCATGGCCGTCACATTCGTGTGAGAGCGGAGCTGCGGCTTCAATTCGCTAACGGAACAAAAGATAGACCGTATGAAGCCTCGACGCGTCAGCGTCATTTCCCAGAAATCTCACAAAGCTCGAAGGAAGTCTAGTGGAACGCGAGTGAGGAAAAAAAAATATGAGATAGAGAATTCGTAAAACGCCGTCCCCCTCTCCCACTCTCTGCGTAATCATGGCGCACAGTGCAGGGTGCAAGCGCATTCGTGCACTCGAAGCGTTTTTTCCGTAAGTTCGCAAAAGGGTCTTCTACCGTTTCGCGTCATATATTCAAACAAGGTTCGCCCATCGTCCGTGAAATGCCTCCGGACCGGCCGCGCATGGAAACTGCCAAAGTTTCAGCCCAGATGCGCTCGGCGCGCTGGTTTTCCTCTCCGCATGGCGTGGGCTGCAGCTGGGGTTCTTCAGGCCTTTGGAAACTGGAGCGCGCGCAGCGTCCACGCGGGCAAGCGGAGCGTTTAATTGGGGACCGTTTCCCCTCATTCCGTTACACCTGCTTTAATGCGCGGCTCCTCCTGGTTAGTGGAGTGTGATCTTATATTACGGGCCTCGAGGGACGGTGCGCCCGAAACACGCGCGCTCGTTGAGCGGCGTTCGCGACGTCACGCGAGTCGCCCCCCCATCCACTCCGAAACTAAATGAAGCGAAAGAGAGCGCGTTCTACTCATATCCGGCGTTGAAAAAAAAAAAATAAAGCTCAGGCGGCTCGTTCGTGCCCTTTATCGCCGGCATGGCTCGCCAGAGGGGGAGCGCGGTACCGTCGTGAAAAACAAGATACGAGATGATACACTCTTCCCGGGCGTCGCTGGGGGCGCCCCGCAGGGAAAGAGGTTGGAAGGACGGAAAGGCGGGGATGCAACGGGCGGGCGATGACGGCGCGGTTCTCCTCGATTCTGTTTCCTTCGCTCGTTTCTTTCATTTCACCGCGGGATGAGTAAAATGAGGAACGAAAAGTGTCTCCCTTGCACGGTGCGCAGTCCAAGCCGTCATAGGCAGCCGGCGGTGGTTGCTACAGTTTTGAGACAGTCCTTGTACACCCTCCCCATGCACCCTCTCCGTAGTCTTTTGAGTCCGCGACGCCGGCGAACCCCGGGACGAGGACGAGGAGGTGACGGACGGCGAGCGGCGCAAAGAAATGCCCTCCGGAGGAAATTGCGCGCGCACAGCGGGGCCATTACCCTCCGGTGCTTGAGCACCCCTTCGGGCACGGGGCACGCACCACGGAGATGAGCCGGTGCCCGCGTGTGTACGCAGCGACACGGTCCGCGCCGTGGAGAGGCCGAATAGCGAGGGGAGGGGGGGGGGGGGGGGTGCTCACGTTCGAATCCTGTGCGCGATAGCACACGCGTGAGGCTGCTGCAGTGGCAGCACCGTCATTCATGGGCTCCCCAAGGGGGCAACTGGAGAACCGTATCCGCCATGATACGGCAGCATCCCTCTCTACATTTCGTCTCTTTCTTTTAAATAGGGGTCGAGGGAGGCTGCGGAGGAATAACAGCAACAAGATGGAATATAAAAGCGCGTCCCACCCAGGGCAGCGCACAAAACGTACGTATAATACGCGACGGTGCGCCAGGCGGCATCCCCTCCGGCGGAGCCGCGGCCGCGCTTTCTCGAAGGAGGGGAAAAATAAGAATAAACAGAGGAGAGCCAGAAAAGAATCACCAGGGGAAGGGAATGAAGAAAGGGAGCGGGGTTGCAGGAACAACAGAAGCCGGAGAACGGAAACGGTTCTTTTTCTTGCGCGCGCGCGGCCCTCCTGATCGAGCTATAAAACAGAAGCCGACTAAATCAAACGCTCCTCCGCGCCATCCCGGCTTACGCTTCGGTATCGCTCTTTTATCTGCGCCGAGGCTCGGGTTCGGTCGGCCCTGGCTCAGGAGAGGCTCGGAGTTTACGACCCGAGAGCTAAAATAGCTGAGCGCCGTCGATGGTCCCGCGTTCGCTCGCAAACAAGTTTTTTGAAGGGCTCCTGGGGAAGAAGAAGAATGAAACGAGAATCTGAACACTGCGTAGGAGGGCGCTCGACGTGGCGCTCTATCGGGTGCCACGGAAACGGCAGTGGACGCGAGAACCGCTCCCTATACGACAACGCACGGCTGGTTTTGTGAACTCGGGCGGCACGAAAATGTGCGCGTTATCGCGACTGCACGGAAAGCCACACAGTTTTATAGCATAAAAAAGGTAGTCACGGAAGTCGAACGACAAAATGAGCCACGAAAAGTCTCTAAGCTCAAAATAGCACTTACGCTGCGTTATCAGAATACGTACTTTTGAATACGTATTGTATACGTATAGCCAAATGATCAGGTTTGGAATTATCCTAAGTCAGCCAAGTTCACCATCCCTATTCTCAAATGCGTGGGCAGTACATATGACTTCCGCAGCGACTTTCTTTTCGCACTTAGACTATACCTAGGGGCCTTTCACAGCATTGACTGCATTGAGTAGGACGCCGCCTTTAAGGTAGGCAAAGTTGACACAAAATATATTCTTTTGGCATTTCAAAAATGCCAGGATTCCTAAAGAACATCTCCTCCAAACAGCGTGCTCGTGTGGGCAGTGGAATATATTTTAAAATGGCTGCAGCGACACCAATTCACTCTTTAAATGAAGCGCGACTTGAGGCATGATGCGTTTGCGTAGGTTCTTCTTTTGTATCAAAAATAAAGAAAAGATCTCCAAAACGTGTCTTCCTTTTATAAACTAGACACAGCATACTGGGGGAAAAAAATTCAACGTTTAAGTATAGTTCTGTTTGGGGGCACTGGCGATGTTTGTTCGCGTTCAACCACCATCAGTTGTTTTGCTAGTCGTGCAGCATAGTTTTTGGAGTTTCCAAAACCTGGCGGCTGCTTGCTTTTTTTTTTTCGAATACGTTGCGAAGACATGAATGCCTCGTTTCTCTTCCAATCCGCGAAAGAAGAGTGCGTTTTAAGCAAACCAGTGCGCTGTACCAAATGTATTTTGTAATGTGGTGCTGAGGCATACGGGCAGCAACCTGACGAGGGCACAATTTCGAGGCTCTGCCGAATGACTCCTAACAACGCAGGCGGATAGGGAAATCCTGTCGTGACTGGGACTATGTCAGCCACTAAGGACAAGTGAGAGCAAGTCCCAAATCCAGACACCGGTGAGAAAGAAGATCCAAGTCAACCTCTTAGCCATACACATGCACCACGAGTTGCACAAGGATAAAAGGAAAGCGTCCAAGCCCTGGCAAAAAACTATCTAAAGACCGGGAAACAGTCTAGGTGGACGTCGGGGCCTATGCCGAACCAGGCAAGTTGACGATAGCTGCGGTCTGCAACCAGAAGACGCCAATCATCAGGGCTTCGATCTATGCCAAGGATCCTACGGAAGCGGAATCATTCGCGATAGCCGTTATCATCAAGACTCAGCCAACGGTGGAAGTCATCGCATGAAGTGACGGACTCCCAACAAGCCTGCAGGGACTACCGTGCTGGAGAAAACCGCATGGAAGGGCGAGCCCACTATTGAGCACACTCTCACACTCACACAGAATAGCATGGACACCTGGTCACGAAGGCCTAACCGGAAACGAGGTAATGATTTAGCCCCAGCTCTCAAAAACCAGGCGGATCCCCATCCCTACCATACCCCATCCTAGGACCCTACGATGACAGGCTAGAACAGCTTAGGCTAGGCAGAAGATATTTCTTCCCTCCACACAAACCACTATCCTCCTCGGAAGCCACAGACTGCAGGAGAACACAAACACGTTTCCTCATCTTCACATTTTAAGCAAGATTAGACCCACAAAATGCCCAGGTTAGTGTCCTTGGGGCGGAGCAAACCCCACGCTCTTATTATGATACCTCTTGGGAATACCAGGACAAACCAGACCAAACGTTAACAGTTACCATACCCGACACATGAGCAGTTGGAGGCAGCCCTGACCAGCGACAACCTGGACCAGCAAGAATGGATCATCCATCTAGACCCCACGTCAGCTGCCACCAGCGGTGCCCTGGATTAGGGGTACCGGCCACCCGGCTCCTGTGAATTCTTCTTTTGGCTAAATAAAAGTTTTATCTCCCCCCCCCCCCCTCTCTCTCTGTGCCCAATGCAAGGAAAGGTACGCTCTAAACACGAAATGAGTAAAAAGAGAGTAAGCTGTCCTTAGCGCACTCCATTTAAGGAGTAGGGTGTGCTGCCCAAGCCCTGAGGTAAATTTTCATCAGTAAAAATACGGACTACTTCCGGTTGGTAACGGAAACAAATTCCATCTTCAAAGCACGCGAAGTTCTAGCAGTTACAGAGAGTTTAACTGAGGTTTCAATTTCCTCTGTTTGCTAACCTCAGGGCTTCCGGTGCCGCGTTTAAAGGCCTCTACCCATTGCTAACTGCATCAAGTTACTGTGCTTTGCGGTGGGCATATACCTCCGTTACCAAGAGTAAGCGTTCCGTATAGTTAGTGGTCGAAATCTACTCCGGAACTTGGGCAGCATACCCTGCCCCTTAAAGGGAGTGCGCTGGAGGATAGCGTGCTGCCTTTTAACTTCCATATAGGCATATTCGTGTTTAGAGTGTAGAAGATGAAGGAGTGTGCCGGAAACTGTGTTATCAATCACTTCAAATAAACGATGCTGAAGACTAGACACATTTTGGGATACTGACTGCGCGACCAAAGTTTAAACTGCTATTTCTGAAAACGCAGTTTTTGTGTATATAAGGAACGTCTTCTCTTAGACGTTTAAACAAAGAAAAGTGAAATGAAGCTATCAGGTCTTTTAAATATATGTCTATTGCGTCTACTGAACTAGAAAAACCAGGATATAAATAAATGTTTCCTTAAAAATATATTCTTATCACTGAAGGTGTGACAAATTGAATATAAAAATCCTTTTTTTTTTCATGAACATGTGCAGTTATTCTAGTTCAATCAACACTGCACATAGCAAAAAAAAAAAAAAAACCGGTGTGAATTTTAGTTCTGATGGCAACAGTTATTTTGTTAATGTACCTTTCTCAAAGCGCCACATTACGAATATTGTTCATCGTTTACCTTCAAACCGGCGCAATATTTTTTTAAAAATGTGGTAGGGTTTCGACGTAGCAAATCCTAGTAGAAGTGCGAAAGCATGTGTTTAGCCTGGGTGGCTCATGGTTTTGCTTTGCTGGGTCGTCGGCACAGCTGGAGACGACATTAGACTTAGGTTAAGCGCTGATCTAGATACAGCTGATCTGATCTGTTCGCGCGGCAGCCAGGAAGACAACGATGTGCAGTGCACAGAGCGAGAGAGTGTGTTGCAGTTTAACACGAGGCTTCCCTCACCGGCCCCGTGTTACCAATCAACCCGGCTACAGCCTATATTACAGCATCTAGATTTCGGCGACGTGCGTTTTTAAGCACGCAAGACACATCACTTTTAACATCGGCGGATTATGAGCACCTTAAATATTATTGGAACAGGAAAATTTGTTGCTCTCGGCAGCTTGAAGTATCACTGACGAGGCTGCGCTGCCGCATCCCCCCTCTAAATTTCTATTTACACAAGTCGGGTTTGGCGCTCTCTCCCCTTTGTGCATTTTGCCGTGAGCCAGAATCTATTGAACATTTTTGGCTGTATTGTCGCTGATTCAACTCTCTGAGAAAAAGGTTGCTGGAGGAGCCCTTGCAGCATCTTGGCCTTAGTTTGAGCAGCCCGCTCTTGCTATCATTTGGCGCCACCACATTTGGGTTCAGCCACAGATCTGTTTGTACCGCTGTTCTATATTTCCTGATAGAATCTCACCGACTGCCTTGCTAAGTGTTCCAAACTTTTATTTTCTATCAATTAGTACATTGTGACTTAATCATTATTAATTAATCCCTCTCTTTATTATTATTCTTATAATTTTGAAATCAAAACTCTCATCCGTTTTCTGTTCATGACGAAGAATTCACCGGTGTTGCGCTCCCACGTGCTTTTCCTTTTTGTTAACTGCGTTCAGGTGAATAGCCACCCGATTCTTGGCCGATCCCCCAGTGTGGGTATGCGCCATCTTTTGATAGGCAAACAACAACTACTTGGCAAGATTGCACTTGTCACTGCCCCGATTCAAACGGAAAATGAAATGATGCTACACAGTGCACAAATAATTTCGCGCACGAGTCGCAAGTTCGTATCTCGTGCGATTCTCTGGACTTGTTCACTTCACCATACATTGACCTTTGTTACGCCGCGACCACGAAAGCGCCGGAAAAATAAATCCCTCGTACTGCTGTCGCTGTAATATAACTAAGCAAATAAACACACCCACAGTTGAAAAGAGAGTAGATGCGCTGCTCTGCAACAAATTAAAACGGCGTGTTGTCCGAACCGTTCACAGCAACGGCTTGCTGCGTATCCGAGTCGCTTGTGGCTTTCTAATCAACGTCAGTACGCAGAGAGCCGTCAAAATATTCTCCCAAAATGCGCTACCCATCCTTTTCTTTTACCCTCCGCACTGGAAGACTCAGTCCTATGCCCCCTCCCTCTGCCCCTTACCTTTATTTTAGTTTTAACGAAACTTCTTGTGTACCTTTTATACCTTTTACTTTTACAGCTTCCGCGCGTGTGCGCGCGTGTCCATAAAGCCTGTGTGCGTCAGAGTGCGGGCTGGGTCTCGTCTGGATCAGGAAGCCATGACTTTCTGCTCCCATCAGTTTTCCCACAGTGCGTGATCTCACTCTTCCACAGTTCCATGATAGCTACACTGAGTTTTACATGGATGTGGTTCAAAAACTGTAGTTTACGTTGAAGTGCACTAATGGAGGGGAACTCGGAGAAAAAAAAAAAGACTTGCTGAGGAAACTCGGAAACTGAAAAAATTAGGATTTGTCGGTGAAAACATTCTTTTTAGTAGCAAACGCCACATTCTAAAAAATATTAGTGCATGATTAATAAAGTCTTACTGATAAAGAAGGCGCAGAGCAGCACTGAGGGTCCGACGAAGAAAAGAATGAAAGAGGCTCGCTCCGCTCTCGCGCGGCGCACCGCTCGCGCATTCTCGAATCGCGTTCGGCTCGAGTGGTCCAGCGAAAATACGTCTCCGCTAGGCCTCAACTGCCTCCTTGCTGCTTCTCCGGCTGCTCGACGTGGGGGCCCCAAGTCTGTCCTCGCTGTTACACCGACGCCGATGGCCGCGGATGTCCTCGGCGAGAGTAGCACCGACGTTTGACCCAGGCTTGGAGTCCTTGCGGTTGGAGCTCGGCGCGACGCACGAGCCGAAGGTTGCAGCCTCAGTCTCTGGCCTACTGGAAGCTGCTGGTGGGCCGCCTGCTCCTATGGAGAAGCACCGCTCCCGCAAGCTCGAACAGCGGCAGCCTTGGTCGCCCTGCAGTCTCTCCGCTGCCCTATCTGCGCAGTTGCTTGAAGGCGAGAACCTGGGCCCCCTGGCCGAAACGCGGACTCACAAAAGACCGGCACCAGGTACTCCCTTCGACGGAGCAACGCAGTACGTTGTGCAGTTTGTCCATATTCTGCAACACCGCTGCGATCCGACGCCAAGACGCCGGTTGTTGTCCAGTCGCCATCAAAGGGAAGATGACGAAGATGAGTACGCTGGTCACCTTGAACACCTGGTCGGGCTTGGAGTCGATGCCGGGCACAACGTCATCCTAATCCGCGCCCAGCGCATGGTCTCTCCCACGTCATACAGCCCGCACAGTCATCGTGGGGAAGGTGGCCACCTTATGTTGCAGGACCACGCTGCTGCCCGACGCCCTCGTCCGGCGACGGACCCTGGGATTACCACCCCGGTGCAGCTGCGGTACTTGCGCAACGTGGTCTTGGCGTCAGCTGGTCGACATGAATGGTTAGTCTGCACTGGAGCCGACACCAGCCACAAGACCGCTGTCGTCCGCACCCAGCGTGTTGAGGCTCTCTTCGTACGCGGGCCGCATCGTTACCATCGTGAAGACGGCCACCTCGCGCTACTGATTCTGGAGCGTACTGCTGGTCGACTCGCCCGTCCGGCCGCTGCGGTTAACACCCCGATGCACCTGAGGCAGTTTCGCCACCTGGCCTCAGGTCAACTGGTAAGCATGAGCAGCTGGTCCGGGTTGGAGTCGACGCCGGGCGCAACATCTTCGGCGTCCGCTCCCTGCGCGTGGCGGTTCTTGTTCTGCGCGGCCCGCATCGTCCCCATCGTGGAGATGACCACCTCACGCTGCCGGGTTTCGACCGCGCTGCTTCTCGACTCCCCATTCTGGCCGCTGACCCCGCTGCGGATGGCCCGGTGCACCTGCTGCCTTTCGACCATCTGGCTTGGGTGCTGCTGAAGGCGCGCAGGGGGCGCCCGTGCGCCATGTCGCGCACTGTGAGCGCGCCAGGGTCACCGTAGTGGACGTAGCAGGCCAGGGGACCGGATGTTCATGGGCAGCACCTGGATGCTCGCCCACATTAAAGAGCAAGCACTCGTCCGTGCCACGGCGAGCGCTTGCCTCATCTTCGTTGTGTGTGCAAGGCGACCACCACCCACGACACAATGAACGTGTGCAGTGGTCGCATGTTATTGACTGATTTGAACGACATGGCCGGAGCCATCCGTGCACGATGCCATTGTCTGCGCCGACGGCTGGACTACTACTGCGGGGAATACTCCGATTCCCCCTTCCCGCAATGGAGTACCGGTGCAGAATCGGCGGAAAGCCGGCCTTTCGTCGGCGCCGTCGAGGAGAATGACGAAGGCTCAGTTTGGTTAGTGCTCCAGCGTCATCTCTCTCTCTTATTTAGTGAAACTGCGTTTACCTCCAAGCAGCGGTCAGTCGACTGATGTGCGCTGATTGTGACCACCTCGCCAAGCCCAGTGACGAAACCTCTGAGCGCCTGTGCTGGCCCACTCTCCTCAGGAGCACGCCCTTCGCTGTGAGCAGTGTTAATGCACTTCTCGCACTGAGGACCGCGAAGACCGTGCATGTGTGCCTTGTGTTGTTCAGCGAGCGCTTCGAACTGGGGTTGACTTTCACCGCCCAGAGCTTTATGGCGAAGCGCACTGGCAGACCGCTTTGGTCAAAGCTAATAAAATAGAATGTGGTGCGGGCGCGCGCGCGCGCCCGCGCCCGCCGGTCTGAAGTTTGGATGTGTTTAAGCACAAAATATAATAGGAGTCACGGCTAGGTGGCGTCAGCCGCCGCACGATTAAAAGGGGTTCAGCCTGAACATCCATATCCATCGGAGATATTCGTGGCACATGCGGGTGTAATCTAGGAAATATCAAACTTGTTTTGGTATAACGTAATTCTATACAACCAGGCATCAAAGAGGACACTATGATCTTTCTAGTAGCTTTGGGTTTCAAGGATAGGATTAGTGAAAGTAAAATTAATCCATTAGCAGTAGAGACGACCAAGAAAAGACGAGTTTTGATGGCGTAAAAGCAGAATGAAGAAATTGTACTAAACGTCGCTATTCTCAAATATTGCTTAGAATAGCCCTGAATGAAAAGTGTGTGTCTTGGGGGGGGGGGGGGGGGGGGGGCAGAATAGGATTCAAAGTAAAAAAAATAACTGGAAGGGAAGCCTGTAGATGTAAACCTTTATATCCTTCCTGCGCTTCGCAATGGGCCCGCTATCCACATTGTTTTCGACGACATATTCCCAAAAAATGCAAAACTTTTGCCACCAAGTATTCTAAATGGTCTACTAGAAGATCATCTGAGGACCCTACCTACAGATATAGCAATAGCCACTGACGCATCGCAATGTAATGAAAAAGCAGGTGTGGGAATATTTTGCTCACATTTAGACTGGTCCTTTTCATTGCGCCTTCCATATTTCACCCCTATTTTTCAAGCAGAGTTTCTAGCAGTTGTACTTGCTCTACTCAAGTTAGACCCCTCTATTACAGCAGTTGCAGTAATTACTGATTCTTTATCTTTGTGTTCGTCCCTCGCTGCACATGTTGACGGTCCCATTTTAACAACTTTCTTATCCCTACTTCCTCCGCATTTGATCCTTGTTCATTTAGTATGGATTCCCGGTCACAGCAGTGTGACAGTAAATGAGATTGCTGACAATCTCGCAAAGGCTTCCCTCAGTGGCCCCGTGTTGCCAATCATCCCGGCTACAGCCTATATTACAGCATCTAGATTTCGACGACGTGCGTTTTTAAGCACGCAAGACACAACTCTTTTAACATCGGCGGATTATGAGCCCCTTAAATATTATTGGAACAGGAAAATTTGTTGCTCTCGGAAGCTTGAAGTATGACTGACGAGGCTGCGCTGCCGCATCCCCCCTTTAAATTTCTATTTACACAAGTCCGGTTTTGCGCTCTCTCCCCTTTGTGCATTTTGCCGTGAGCCTGAATCTATATAACATTTTTGGCTGTATTGTCGCTGATTCAACTCTCTGACAAAAGGTTGCTGGAGGAGCCCTTGCAGCATCTTGGCCTTAGTTTGAGCAGCCCGCTTTTGCTATCATTTGGCGCCACCACATTTGGGTTCAGCCACAGGTCTGTTTGTACCGCTGTTCTAAATTTCCTGATAGAATCTCACCGACTGCCTTGCTAAGTGTTCCAAACTTTTATTTTCTATCAATTAGTACATTTTGACTTAATCATTATTATTTAATCCCTCTCTTTATTATTATTATAATTTTGAAATCAAAACTCTCATCCCTTTTCTGTTCATGAGGAAGAATTGACCGGTGTTGCGCCTCCACGTGCTTTTCCTTTTTATTAACTGCGTTCAGGTGAATAGCCACCCGATTCTTGGCCGATCCCCCAGTGTGGGTATGTGCCATCTTTTGATAGGCTAACAACAGGAACAGTTGAACACGCGGCGTTATCGGCTGCGGCGAGAGCCTAGTGTTCTCGTGCAGTGGCCAGAGAGCCTGAACTGTTCGCGCCGCCCGCGGGTTCGAAACCCACTCGCAGCAATATTTATTTCATTTCTGCAGGGGCTGTTGCTACGCTAGGTTTTGCCAAGGTCACCCCGAAGGTCAAGCTTCACACCTATCCAAACATCACGCGAGGTCTCACCGACCGAGCCGACTGAGTCGGTTAGACCTCGTAAAGTAGTGCTTTCGCATTAAAACTTAGTGTGCTTCACGCCAAATTGTAGGTAAAACATCCAGGCAAGTTTCAGGAATTTTTTTCAAAACAGAAGCTGAGATACACTAGGAAATTCTTACACCTCGCTAGGTACCATCCGCCACTCAAGACGTTAACCCGTTTCTGCAACCCCCCCCCCCCCCCCCCCACTTTTTTTTTTTCTGCGCCCATGCATCAAGATGAAGAGAAAACAAGCCTGACGGTTGGCACATTCAAGCTAGCAATTCACCGTGGATGAATTTGCAGGTTGATTACTCAATGAATCAAATTGAGTTTCCACATGAGGAAAAAAAATTCTAGTGATGTTTTGCAGAGTTAAAATAATTAAGCTTTGAGTCGGTTCGAAACCCACTCGCGGCAATATTTATTTCATTTCGGTAGGGGCTGTTGCTACGCTAGGTTTTGCCAAGGTCACCCTGAAGGTCAAGCTTCACAGAAATTCGATGAATCAGTTAGACCTCGTGAAGCAGTGCTTTAGCACTAAAACTTAGTGTGCTTCACGCCAAATTGTAGGTAAAACATCCAGGCAAGTTTCAGGAATTTTTTTCACAACAGAAGCTGAGATACACTAGGAAATTCTTTACACCTCGCTAGGTACCATCCGCCACTCAAGACGCTGACCCGTTTCTGCAACCCCCCCCCCACCTTTTTTTTTTCTGCGCCAATGCATCAAGATGAAGAGAAAACAAGCCTGACGATTGGCACATTCAAGCTAGCAATTCACCGTGGATGAATTTGCAGGTTGATTACTCAATGAATCAAAATGAGTTTCCACACGAGGAAAAAAAAATCTAGTGAAGTTTTGCAGAGTTAAAATAATTAAGTTTGTGAAATTTATCAGCCAAAGCAGTCAGATTCTGTAACAAAATAGTGTTCTGCGTTGACCCTAGAGACCTTATATTTTTGCCTCTGAATTATTTTTCATAAGTTCACATGCTGTAATAATACACGCCTTATTTATTGTTCGCTCTTTCTAGTCCATTCTAGTGCAATAATCCTTTGACGTGTGTTTGCTCTGTTCTGCCAAGTGGTTCCTAGGGCCGCAAGTTCACATGCTGTAATAATACACGCCTTATTTATTGTTCGCTCTTTCTAGTCCATTCTGGTGCAATAATCCTTTGACGTGTGTTTGCTCTGTTCTGCCAAGTGGTTCCTAGGGCCGCAATTCTCTCTTTTTTTTTTAAGGCGCTCAGTTTGTAGCCTTTTGTTCGTGTTCATTTCGCCTTGAAGCTAGGGCCGCAAGTTCACATGCTGTAATAATACATGCCTTATTTATTGTTCGCTCTTTCTAGTCCATTCTAGTGCAATAATCCTTTGACGTGTGTTTGCTCTGTTCTGCCAAGTGGTTCCTAGGGCCGCAAGTTCACATGCTGTAATAATACACGCCTTATTTATTGTTCGCTCTTTCTAGTCCATTCTAGTGCAATAATCCTTAGACGTGTGTTTGCTCTGTTCTGCTAAGTGGTTCCTAGGGCCGCAATTCTCTCTTTTTTTTTAAGGCGCTCAGTTTGTAGCCTTTTGTTCGTGTTCATTTCGCCTTGAAGCGGCACAAATAAAGCTCTTCGAAAAACAAGGGTTCACGACCAGACGTCCACTACAGTGTAAGGCAAAGGCATTCGTGCCAGCACCATTTAAATAAGGACTACTTAAATAAACAATACAAAGGAGGGAGGGGCATTTTGAGGAAGCCTTGATGAACACACGCAGAGAACATTGTTCGCCAGCAGATGTGCTCTCGCGAATAACACGTCTTGTCTTCGTCCTTATACGACGTCGTAAAGGAGCGCCGTCGCTGAACTGCGTTTCCGACGAAAAAAAAAATGTTAAAAGGGGACTCGTTTCGGCTCATATATGTTTGGGCCAGATATCAACACCAAGAAACAGTCGTCTGTGTCATTCGAATTCCCAAGAGTGTCACCTTGGTCTGACGCTCCTTAGGTCTCGAGGCCTATAGAGCAACAAAAAACATACGTGTGTTCGTTGATGTCGATCACCAGAGAAGGCTTACAACCTAGCACGGCACAACTGCGGACTTTACTCAGACTTTACTGCCAATGTGCTTGCAGTCTGCTTTAACACTACACGCTGTTGACACTGTCGGAAGGATGAATAGATAGGCGAGGGATCAAAAAAAGGTGAAAACCGCGCGTGACGTTTGGATAGGTGACTCAGCTTGTTTTCGTGTACGCGCTGAAAGCTGACAAGCGAGCGCCGGTCGATTGCAGCCAAGAGCAACAGAAGGGACTTACAACCCGGTCACTCGGAGGCAAAGCTACATGGAACGCATATTTCGTTCTGTGCAGAGTGTTTAATTTGTTCATGCTTGCGTGCGAATTCCTTCAGTCCATCATTTTCTTCTTCTCTTTCCAGCGTCTGAGCGCGACAAACCAAAGCGATTTCTTTCCGCTTCTCCATTGCGTAAACTGACTGTATACCGTCTACACTCTACTATATGGGAGTAAGCTGTCCTAGTTAGAAGACCGCTTACTCCCTTGTTACTCCTTTCTGCTTAAAGTGTACTGTACACTTCTGCACGCGCACTTGCGCAGAGAGATGATTGCATGAAATGCTTACCGTATCGATGACTTCAAAAGGCGGCTTATGTGTACGATCTTCGGCGCTTCTGGCCGCACGAACTTAGCAGCTATTCGCTTTTGGGTAAAGCCGAGTTGCATTAAAGCGAGATTGGAGAGACGCATCCACGGTAGTTTGATCAGACCTCATGCATGGTCGAGCAAAAAGCGATTGCGATGCCATCTTGCGAGAAGCTGTCCACTCCTTCGATGGAGAATAGCGACGTCGCGTCGAGATGAAATCGTGCCCCAACTTTTCGGTTTCCACGCGCCCCTAGTTGCGTTTGCGCTTATTATTTACATGCAATGAGTGACGTTCGTTGGGCGTTCGTACGTGCCGACAGTTATGCAAAGGGGCGCAGCGCATTTGTTGGAAACAAGTTTGCTGCCTACAAGAGTTCGCTTCGCTTGTGCACACGGGAAAATAAAAATTCGGCACACTGTGTTGTTTACCGTTTTTCCTCTGTGTAACCAGCACACAAAACTATAGTGCAGAAAAAAATAATTAATATCCTCCGAGCAACAGCATAAAGCCTGGACTCCATGTACGCGAAAACTCACGCGAACGCGAAGGCGACGGCGACGAGCGACGCCGTCGCGCGAAGCAAAATGCATGTGTCGCTTGCCGTGTCGCTCGGATCTGCACCCACAGAAAATTTCGCTCATCGCCCGGAAGTCCCCCACGCGACTGGCCAACCAGAGCCCCCCAAAGCCGTTTCCGGTTTGTCCACGGTTTCTCACGGGCACATCTCACGAAACCAGCCCGTCGTCTTGGTCATCGCCACCGTCGATAAAATATTTGGTTTTGTAGCTGAGAGGCAGACCCGCATGATTTAAATAATTAAAACAATCTATTTGTTGGGTGCGGAGGGCTAACAGCATTTGGAGCGGGCTACGCGAGCGGGCGTACTGCAGGGAGAGATGCGTGTCGAGCCGCGGGTACCGGCGCTCGATCCACCGTGCCGCTGCGCCCCAACTGTGCAGAAACACTCGCGGCGCGCATTCTCACTGGTAAATTATAGTTTGCTCACTTACAATCAAACTGTGGTGATAGTTTATGGGAGTGTTTTTACTAAGCCGGAGTGCACAGGTACCGAAAGAAAGCACACCTCCCCCGTGAACCCGTGATGTGACTTCGTCTCCGCAAGCACGCCGTTGGCTATCTCCACTGCCGCTACACCGCTGCCGTAGAGGAAATATTCCTTTGGCCCTGACTATGAGGCACACTCACAAAATTTTAAGAGAGAGAACAGGTTACGGGCGTGTTTCTAAGCTTGAGTGCGCAAAGGACGGAGTCCGCTGCGCACGTCGCGGGTTCGCGTCGCCTGCCGCCTTCGCTTGCATGGAGGTTGCCCACAAGCGACGGAGCGAACGCCAGCCGCCGCCGCCGCCTTCGCGTTCGCGTGAGTTTTCGCGTACATGGAGTCCAGGCTTAACAGAGAAGCGCCTCTTAAAATGGACTTCGATGCTTATGCGGGGAGCAGGAAATCGAACCATATTATAGACCTGCGAGATTTACAACGCACTTTTGACCCCCCTTTCCTCTCACTACACAACACCACCATTTGCACATTGCGCTACTACATGATACGTATAAGAAGCGTGCGAAGACTTCAGAAGATATACCGAACGCTGCAGATTGTCGTTAGTGGAGTGGGTACACATGGTGGTTACACCACGAAACACCAACAGGTGCGAAAAGACCTCTGGACAAGCGTCATTGTGGCCCTCAAGTTGCTGCTTTCTCGTCCATGTCCAGCTGCAGCCATTTTCACAACAAAAGCAGCTAGGAACATTAAAGACGTTTCGCTGCGGCGTTCATGTATAGATACGTTATATCTCTTTCTCTTTGGGCGTTGACGGATCTCACGAAAAATGTTTTTTTTTTTCTTCGAGCACTTTCGAAGCTTGTCAACGCATCAACGTGGCTCCCGACACTTTGCGACACAGTACGTATGTATACCTATGCCACAGCATGTGTGGATTGTTTTCATTGCGGTCGATGGCCGGCTCCAAACATGAAAGAAAATGCTCGCGCGCTGGAAGACGGCCACGGTCATTTCGTTGTCGGGAACTTTGTTTTCGCAGTGAAGACGGCGCATTCAGTGGTCCAATCATAGAGTGCCCTTACCAACACCCTAACATTAAATATGGCGTCTCCCGACACGGCAATGCTATAGCAAGTGTAATACCCCTGTCACACGGACACTGTAAAGGTACTTTGAACTAATGCTCCATTACTCTGAGGACGAACGCGCGCTGCCACACGGACGCGCCAAAGGACACCTAGCTCAAAGGAGCTTCGAAACAAGACAGCTCGAGTTCGTCCTTTGAGGCTTCAAGGGAGTACTCTCTCTCCCAGCGAGTTAACAGCATAAATAAATTGAGAAAAGAAACATTCAATTTTCGTTTTATAAATTCACTTCATAAGATTAGTGGTGTTTTAAAATATAAGATGGTCATTTGTTTTGTGGCAGTCTCACCACGCCATACTCTCGTTCCAGATATACGAGCGTCACGGTAGCCACGGTAAATATGCCGCCATGTCGGCCATGTTGTTTGTTGCTTTAACATAATACGGTTATAAAACGAATTTACTAAAAAAAATGTGACATTTCTGTATTTACATGTGCAGTGAGGTTTCCAATTTTAATAACGCTTTTCGCCGATGAGGGCGCTAAAAACTTCTTGCGAAGGTCGTTCCGCGACCGTGTATAGCACGGACGAACTCCCTTGTAGTGCTCCTTTGGGAGCATAAAGGAGCATTAGTTCAAAGTGCCTTTAGAGTGCCCGTGTGACAGGGGTATTAGTTACCAAGGAAAGAAAGCCGCGGTCACCTCACGCGTGTCTCCAGAGCCATCTAACAGCACTCGCTTAGCGCGGGCCTAATGCCAAAAGCTTCGCAGTACGTCTTCTCGAGCGAAAAGCAGCGGCACTGCGGCGGCGGTGGTCTGTGCCGCTGCGGAACACGTGTTTCCGTTCCGCGACGGCCCCGAAAAATGCGCCGTCTGGCGATGCCATTGCCGCGACAGCCTGGCGGCGGCTGGCTCATCGCAGCCGCTTTTTCCGCAACGCCGCCGCGCCCCCGAGTCGACAACTGGACCGTTTCAGCGAGCACAACCGCGCGGCGTCCGCAAAGAGGGAGCGTTCCGCCGGCATTCGGCGGCCTCTTGAGCGAGTGTTGCCTCACGGGCGGCCCTTGATCTTCGCCGCCCGCAGTGTGGCGCAAAACGGACGAGCGGCGGCGCGAAGAGTACCGACGAAGCTTATCTCGGCGGTGGGGGCGCGACCGAGGGGGGCCCTCTTGGCCGACAACGGGCCGCCCTATCTCTGGCAGCGGACCGCCGCTGCGATAGGCCACTCGAGCCGCTAGCGACGCGGCGCGATAAAAAAACGCGCACCAGGCGCTCCATGAAGTTTCACCTCGGACACGCGGGCTAATAAGGGAGTAATTACTGATTGGAATCCACCCAAGGACAGCCGTACGGCTACAGTGGAAAACTGTACAGCATTCTCAGAAACTTCCTAGTTGACGAAAGAAGAAGGCGCCGACCAAAAGAAAAGATGGGATGACGTTTCGGCTCCCCCACGGGAGCCTTGTTCACAATTGTGGGGAGCCGAAACGTATCTGTGAACAAGGCTCCCGTGGGGGAGCCGAAACGTCATCCCATCTTTTCTTTTGGTCGGCGCCTTCTTCTTTCGTCATGTACCATCCCGACCAGACGGGTTTCCGTCAGACTTTAGACTTCAAACTTCGTAGTTAAAGAAAAATTCGACTGCTGCGGTGAAGCGTTGGTCCCGGGTTCGATCCCCGGACCAGGACGAATTTTTCTTTAACTACGAAGTTTATGAGAATGCTGTACAGCTTTCCACTGTAGCCGTATGGCTGTCCTTCGGTGGATGCCAGTGAGTAATTACTCCCTTATTACAAATCTACTCCACCTTGGGGGGAATCCCCTCAACGTTTGATGGACACGTGGGCTGTGCGCCGTCAACTGCGGAGCACCGAGGTCGTGTACGCGCCAGCAAAGAGTGGGAAGTTCTGAGCGAGAGAGCGCGACAATAAACGCGCGAACCACGAATGGCGTCTGTGCTGGTATTCTCGTCCAAAGTACGATGCGCGGACTATCGGGCACCGAAATACCCTATACAGAAAAAAAATGGAATCCTCTTGACCAGGGTCGAAGGTAGCGCAGCTGTTTCGCGGGAATCGTTTGACACTGTTCAGCACACATTTACCTTTCCAGTGTTGCAGGCATCGGCCGGTACGTAAGCCGGTGAAATTAGGCAGTTTCAGCGTATAGCCGGACAGCCGTACGGCAAATGCGGTAACGTGTTGCCGTTACTACCTTTGCCAGGCTTGCCTAGCCACATTTGCAGTGCGGTAGCAGTTGCCGTAGTCACCGTGTTTACCTTACGGTGGTGCTATAACTCTCTGTTATCGAGAAGCGGACCGGTAGAATCGGAGAGATGCAGTGCTTGCGTACAAAGCAGCGCACCGTGCAAGCGTCGTTGTCCGTCGAGACAGACCCAGTCCCTGCTGCATTTTCTACACCCTAACTGCCTTCTCAGGCACTAAAGAAGCAACTGGAGGGCACGAGGTATCTTCACAACATAACGGGATTAGAGGCGCCTTCATTTTCCCCCATGCTTCCTCGCTGCTGCTGCTGCGACGACTGCCTGCTGGGGAAAAAGAGAAGACCAAGTAAGGATAACTTCACCGCCATGCAGCATCCAGATTGCTTTTCGGCACTCGAGAAAGGCGGCGGAAGGCGATAACCGCTGAAATGCAGCAGAAGGGGTTGTGTCTCAGTGGAACAGCCGCTAGTATACTGCCCACGTTAAGGCGCTCATTTTCATGACGGTCACACCTCGCTCCACGAGGAAAAAAAATTTACGGGAGTAAATGCTGGAATAAAAAAAAAAACCGTGACGCAGCAGTTACTATGAATCACCATGAAACGTTTTTCGAGGCCGCTCGTTGCACATATAGCCTTAGAGCACTGCGTGCATTCTGGTGGGAGATGGTTGTTCTCAAGCAGAAAGCTTCTCCGCAGTTGTAGTTTCGCTTGCAAACAATAATTGCTGAGACGCTGGCACCGCATCTGGTTTTCATTTTGCTGGCGGCAGAGCAATGAGAAATCAGCATCTCTGCCTTCAGGATTAAAAGCATGCATTCTCTTCCACATGTCTTAATTACCATAGCGATTTTTCTGAATGCCTGCTGTCTTAAGAAAAGGAACACCGCGCGACAAATGCTGAAACAAGCAAAGCGAATGTAGAGAGAGAGGGAAAAGCGGCAGGTTAACCAGGAGAAGGTACCCGTTGCCGCTCTGCGCTGGGGGAAAGGGAAGAGGTGATGTAAAGAGGAAGGATAGTTCATTCATTAAGGACAGAAATCAAGCAACGGAGAAAGGAGTAGCAGTCGGCAAGGGGTAGGCCAGCATGAAGCACATAGCAAGGCAGTCATGAAATAGTTCCCGCCATCTCACTACGATCTATTAGTTGGCTTAAAAACAACCTCCGCTTACTCGCGGAACCGCACTCGGAGCCCTGTCTCATCCTCGACTTAATCATAACTTTAATACAACCCTCAGTTCATTTGTCGCTCCGAACACACATCCCTCGAGGCACGCACGGAAGGGCTTAAAAAGTGCACGCGCGATAAAACCCGGCCGGACGCGGCCCAGTTTTCGCTTTCATAAAGTATTGACGCCTCGGACCAGAGGACGCGGCGACAGTTTTAGGGGTTTCCCACGCACGGCTGTAGGAGAGCTAATTCCGGTGTCGGGCAGATCGATTTTTACGACTGTTTGCGCGTGCAGTATAAAGGTCCTCCAGTCACGCGGGTAATTTGGCCCCCGCAAGTAACGCGACGGCGCCGGGGATCTGTCCGAGAAGGAAGTATGATGGCAGGGAGACGAACGCAGACAGCGCGGCAAAGAGTAAACAGACGCGGCAGCGCCGCGATTATCTGCTGCCATCGAACGACTACAGCAGGGGATATGTTTCCGTCGGGAAAGTTCAGCGAGCATCAGCTCACGCCAGGGGAGATGCACGCGCCATACATGTAACAGAGTGTGCTGCGTTGGAGCCGCGCCTCCATTCTAAAATCTGGCTCTCTCGGAGAAACAGTCCTCTTTTTTTTTTTTTAAGGCTTTCGCCGTTTCCTGAAATGCTGGGAGGGAGCAGCAGAGTTCAAGACAGCGCGTTTTGAGTCGAAAATGACGCTGCCCGTATAGCTTCGAATGACTAACAGTAAAAAAAAAAAGGGAAAAAAAAACGGCCGGGTTGCGCGCTCGCATCACGCTTCCGAGAGTCGGGGAAACAAACAAAAAAGAAAAACCGGAGCGGCTGGCCAGCCGGAGAGCTGTTGCACCTTCCGGGCCTAATTGCGACAGATGGCCCCTGGAAAGTGCTGCCCGCGCGTCGTCCTCGGCGGCAGTCACAGAGGCAGAAGAACAGCCGGGAAAGATAAAAGCGGAAGCAGCGAGAAAGACGCGGAGGAGGAGGAGGAGGCGAAGGAGCAACAAAAGACAGGGGCGGCGGTAGAAAAACAGGCAACACCGGGAGGCCCCGGCGCTGTTTCCTAGCGGGAAGACACTTGTTTCCTAGCGACGCCGGGGATAATGACTAATTAAACGCTGACAGGGCTCCCTCGCCGCCGTCCGGCTGGCTGCCTGCGGCAGCGGGAGAAAGCCAAAAAACGCTCGTTTGTTTATAAACCATCGGAACGAGCTTCCGCCGGCGGGGTCGCGTACAAGCCTTCGTGGTCTTCCTGCTCGCGATGAGAAGCGCTCTGTTGCGATGGCTGCAGGGAACTCGCCTCGTTGCACAGGTCGGACGTTCGTTTTAAGCATGTGTCTGTGTGATGGTATACGGCGCCATTGGCAGGCACAGAAATTTGGGTCTGCCTGCTGCGCATGCGCATACTGTCGGCTGGAAGGAGTCCATCGGTGAAGGCTCTTGACAGAAATCATGCTCGGTAAAGACGAGCTCACATTAAGCCTAGCACGATAAGACTCGTTTTTTGTCTGGTAACTATAATTCCCAGTCTGTCCCTCCATAGCAGTTCCAGTTCCTCCTTGATCACAGCATCCTTTTATGCGCAACCGGCATTTGCAGTGGAGCTATAGTAGCATAATGTCGCGGAAATAAAATGGTGCTTCAAGCGACTTGGCCCGGATTTTTCAGTTCGTTCTTTTTTTTTTCTGTTCAGGAGCAGTAGCATTACAAGTAGTTCGACTTCTTCAGGTATATCTCATTGAATGACAGCATTAAAGATGCAATGTTTGATACATGCACGATGCAGCCTGTAGGCACAACAAGATCGAATTTTCGCTCATCAATTATGGGGCACATTAGGTAAATATATTAGAAACCTCAAAACCACACTTCATATGCGTCGCATTGAATGTCACCTCGTTTACATACGCATATGCGCCCGCGCATTTACATATGCCTCTGTGTACATCGTGTGTTTGCGGAATATGGTATCTATATTAGAAGGCCTTAATTTTTCACATTCGTGTACAACTGACCTCTACACGAATGAAAAGTGTTACAATTGCAGAGTCATGTTTTCAGCGCCTCATGATCACTCGTTAGTCACTTTTATACTGTAGTGTCTGCAGGCTGTTCCATTATTTATATTTACGCTCCATTCGTTCTGCGTCTGCCTTTTCCTAGGGTGCTAGCTCGTCAAATACCGCCCATAAGGCAGTTTATTTTTCTCGCCTATAGTTGAGTGCACGATATAAATGGAATGAGGTAACCGAAGAGCACAGCGAACGACTGCGGGAGGGTATAGTGTTCCCGCTATAGATCAGGTGCATAGTGGGGCGAGGGAAGACTCCGGCGCGCGCGTGAAGCTCAAATCCTACAAATCTCAAGCGGCCGCGAGGCGGCGCCGTTGGGCATTTTACTTTAGAGTCACTGGATAACTTATACAACTGATCCAGCGACTCTGAGGTGAAATGATTCTAAGGTGAATAACTTATCCAGAGACTCTATTTCACCTGGACTGCTGCTGCCGCCGGGCCGTGGTTGTCTGCCGGCTGTGTTGTGTTCACTTTTCGTGGTCGTTCGTGGCGAAGCCTCGACGAAGAAACTATTGTTTGGCGCACAGCGGCGCGCAGGACCCGCCAAAACTTTTTCTTTGGAGCCCCACAACGATGCCAAGCGCCGGATTTTGGAGCGGAACCTCCATCGCGCTGACAAGATTGGACGTGACTGATGCTGTTTGCGAGCTCCATTTTGAAGATAAATACATTCTGAGAGACTATGCACATGTTATTGATGGCAAGGAAATCCGCCTTCCACGTGGAAAGACGCCGCCTTCACCGAATGCCGTTGCCTACGATTCTATCAAATCTCCCGAAGTATCCTTCAAAGGGGCGCCGCGGTGGCTCAGTGGTTATGGTGCTCGGCTGCATGCTGACCCGAAAGACGCGGGTTCGATCCCGGCCGCGGCGGTTTAATTTGACGGAGGCGAAATTCTAGAGGCCCGTGTACTGTGCGGTGTCAGTGCACGTTAAAGAACCCCAGGTGGTCGAAATTCCCGGAGCCCTCCACTACGGCGTCCCTCATAGCCCGAGTCGCTTTGGGACGTTGAACCCCCATAAACCAAACCAAACCAATCTTTCAAAAGAACCGCAACGTGAACGACCCCCAGTAAAGAGATGTGAAGAGACAGGGAAATACAACAAAGCACATAAATTCTGTTTACAGGATGTGTAGATGACTGCGCCACAACGTCGCAGCCCGGTGAACCGGACGAGCGTGCGGAGCCGGGCGTTCCACTCTACATTCAGAATGTGCCAGAGCCGACCGATCGATTGGCATTGCACGGATTTCCCAATGATGCTGGTGCTGCTTGCATCCAGGCTTCGTAAGACAGTGAAGCTCAGTCTGTCATCGCGGAGAAAAGTTTTCTTGAACTGTGGCAGCAATCCAGCAGGAGGATCCTCCTCTGGGAGAAAGTTTCCTGCATAATGGACGAAGCAAAGCGAGTGCTAGATGACGCCAACACCTTGTGTATTTGCAATAACGTGGGCAAAAACCTACAGATTTCATTTGTGTGCCCTTCACAAAAGTACTGGAGCACCAAATGGTGCATGTGCTGTCCCTCAGCACGAAATGCAGAGGAAGCGTGAAACGCAGGCGAAGTTGTGTTAGTGGTGCACTGCAGAACAAAAAAATACTACTACTAATGATGAGAATTGTCAGGAAAGGAAATGCAATGCACTATCTCTCTCACTATCGGGGCACACTTTAACCGCATCGGCAGGGAAAGTGGTGAAGAAAGAAATGAAAGAAAGGAGATGGTTTGGCTTGTTTGTGGGACTTAGCGTCCCAAATCGACACAGGATCTGAGGGACGCCGTAGTAGGGGGCTCCGGATGAATTTCGACCACCTGGGGCCAAAGAGTGCCATGGCACAAGGTGTTTTCATTTGCTCAAGGTGGGGTCAAAGAGCCGGTTCCCAAGCATTTCGCCCTGAAGAAGCCGAGCAACAGGTCAGGGGAAGCCCTGTACCCACTGTATCACCGGTGGGTACCCGGTGGCACTGGGGATCGAACCTCGCACCTCCCGCATGCAAGGCGGATGCTCAAACCACTAGGCCACCGCTGTGGTGGACAGTACGCGGGCTTCTTGCATTTCGCCGTCATTGAAATGCGGCGAAATGTAGAAGACACGTGTACTGTGCATGTCAGTGCACATTAATACCCAAAAGGAAACATTTTATTTATTTATGTATTTAAATATTTATTTATTGCTACCTCAAAGGCCCCATTGAAGGGGTGTTACATGAGTGAGTGGGCAACAGGGCATACTATTGATTCAATTGATGACTTGAATCGTGATGGATCAGTATGAAGCACGACGTGGCCGGGTAAAGTCATTCCAGTCTTTCGCGGTGCGTACAAAAAATGAGAACAGATGAGCCGATGTGCGGGCAGGCGGAGGATAGGTAGTCTTTTCATGGTTCGTGCGGCTTGAGTTGCGGTAGACTGGAATGATAACAGATTCGTGCGGAACATGATAATAGAACTTGTGATATAGACATAATCTTGCCATGTGACGTCAGCTAGTTAAACTTGAGAGATGAGCATTGCGTTTTAGTTTAGTGACACTTTCACGATAAGAATAAGCAGAGAAGATGAACCTAGATGCGCGGTTTTGAATTGCTTCTAGCGTATTAGGAAAGATTATTTTGATCAGGGTCCCAGATAGCGCATGCATACTCAAGTTTAGGCCGTACAAATGTTAGTTGGGCTAGTGATTTCAACGATGGTGGCGCTAGACGCAACGTTCGCCGAAAATACCCGAGGACGCGATCAGCTTCCTTTGAGATTTGTGTGACATGGTATGACCACCTAAGATCATGCGTTAAATGAAGGCCTAAGAATTTGCAAGTTGTTACAGCGGTGATTTCTGAGTTAGCAATAAAGTACTTTGAAGATGGGACAGAGTGACGCCTGTGGCAGGAAAGAAGAAAAGTTGTTTTTTTTTTTTCACGTTAAGCGACATTAGCCATTTATCACACCAAGATAATATGCAATCTATGTCAGATTGAAGGAGCAGGTGATCATTGTTAGTGGGTATAGGACGGTAAACAGCACAATCATCAGCGAACAAGCGTAAGTTAGAGCATATGTCAGTTGGTAGGTCGTTTATATAAATAAGAAAAAGAAAGGGCCCGCGGACCGTGCGTTGGGGTACCGCAGAAATAACAGAGGAGCGGGAGGATGAACATTTATTAGCAAAAACACACTGTTGCCGGTTAGTTAGAAGGTTACGAATCCAGGCAAGAACAAGGAAATTGAGATTAGGATGTGAGAGTTTAAAAAAAAGCCGCTCGTGTGGAACTTTGTCAAAGGCTTTTTCGAAGTCTAAAAAGAGGGTGTCCACTAGAATGTTGAGATCAAGTTTAGCGCTCAGGTCATTAATAAACAGCAGTCTGTCTGGCTGGAAAATTTAATACCGCATCTCTCGTAAAAGAATACATAAAACAAGCATAGTACAGAAGTTCTGAAACGCGGTTGCCGAGTCTGGCAGTACGGCGGCGGAGGAGCACGCGGGAGGACCGAAATGAAAGGTACTGCAGCGCCATCAATGCTCGTCTGGGAATATAGCCCCACAGCGGATCCGGTCCTCGCCCAGTACACTATAGTTCCTGCTTTCGAAAAACAAAATGGCGCCCGCTGAACAGAACTTCAGCAGGCCCATTTCGCGGAAGAATTGTAACACGTCTACCTCCGGTGGTTCTACGTCACCGTTTTCTGCTGCAGTAAAGCACACGACAGAGATGTCAAACGATAAACCATGCTGTTCCCGTCACAAAGCATGACAAACCACGATACGCTGCGACTAACCATAACCGTGCCGTTACAGTTGCCATGTCACATCCCTGCGAGCCGGACTTGTACCCCTGCTGTTGCTGCGCGTCTGATCGCGTGCGGCGCAGTTGCTGTGTTTGTAGGTGATCTTAACGCGAAAACCGTTTCCTTATGGTTCAGAACAGCTCTGTTTCACCTCTTTTTCCCAACCGAACTTGTAGACGCCGCGAGCAGAAGACAAGGTGCGCAGGAATACCTGCAAGGTAAGTTCACCCTACCGATTGGTTGAGTTCTGCAGCTTCCACAACGTTGCAAGCAGGCTATGAGAGTACAAATTGGCACTGCATTTACAACGGAGCGGACTGCGGTAATCGACAATGGCGCCTGCGCACATTGTCATCGGTCAGATTTCGGTTACTACTCGCTGGACACACTGCGTCATCAGTGCGCGCCATACACTATGTATACTGTTTTCCAACGTTCGTTCTTTGAATCTCGGTCCAAGTGGTGCAGTCGGGGGCAGCTGTACCCCCGCGACCAGCACCCACGACGTGAAGAAGCTACCTGCGAGGGCACAGGTGGCATGAGAATCGCCTCGCTTTGTGCTCCTGGCTCCAGTCGACTGGCTGCTGGACACGGCCCGCGATCGCCTCCCTCGTTCGCTCGAAATTGGACAGCGGCGAAGTATCGCGTCGGCCGGCGCTTAACCGAGCGGTGCCCCGGGCAACTTCCTGGCAACGACAACGCGGCCGCATCATCGGCAGGGGGCTTTCGAAAGCGGCCGCGACCCATGCGCCGAGGGTGAGACGACGACGCTGCCGCCGCCTCGTTCCAGCAGCGGGAGAGAAGGGAACGCGCCAACAACTCCGGCGGATGCGCCCCGCGAGGACAGACAGCCCTTCGCCCCCTCCGGCCGGCCACCCCGCCCAGGCGCCGGCCTCGGGAGCCCGGCCGGCGAGCAATCAGAGGATATTCACCCGGGGAAATGGTGCGCGGAATGGCTCGGACGCCTACGGTGGGCTGCGCTAAGTGCCAGTCACTGTACACACTGTCGCCATCGAAATTCGTTAAGGGCCGCCTAATGACGCACGCTCCCCGTAATGCGGCTGTGCTCGTTTGTCTCATCTGTACCCCCCCCCCTTCCCCCCCCCCCCCGCCCATTCCGGCAAACCTCGATTTTGTTCCCAGAGTTTCTACTTTACTCGGAGAACTAAGCGCGCGGCGAAGTGATTCATGCCATTGAAACATAATTACGAGGGGGTCAGCCATGCGCAGATGTGTTCGCAGAGGAAGGTGCAATCAGCACGCTGGGTGATATTCGAGGTGATGTGCTAATCCTCTCTATTATGAGTTTTCTGGTTACGGTGCACCACGTAAACACCGGTGATACAATTCAAAACGCCAACCTCTCTACTTAGTTTTCAGAAAGCAATAAATAGGGACACATCTACGCGTGCGTACGCGCATTCGGGCTCGGAAGAGAGAAGCCTGTACAGTACCCAAAAATAATAGCCGTTCAGTGACAGTTTCCCCCATATTCAACGTGTGACGGGGAAGTTTGCCACTGACAGAGATTTTGATCTCTTCCCGTTCAGACATGAGGGCATGGCTCAGAGCTTGTATACTGAAAGCACTGAAGCATCTTATGGTTAATGAACATTAAGGCAGGTCGAATATATACTTCAACACATATAAGCCGCTGGGCCAAATCAGAAGCGGTTCATACAGCCTAAGTTATTTAAAAGAAGTGAAGAAGATAGATTATAGTTTGTTGCGTTTTGGCCTCGGTGTTCTTGCGGGGCCAAATGCACGGCAGAAGTCACTTTTAAAAAAAAACACGCCGTCTAGCTGCCTCAGATTTCGAGGGAGCCCATTTCAGCGATTAAAGGACTGCAGTCAGCCACCAAAACTGAGCGGCCAGAGCGTTGCTGAACACGAAATCAGAGCTGCGACTATCGGCACCGTTGGATGCACGTTTAAAAACACACACACACGCTCGAATTTATTCTCGAATTAGTTTGAACTAGTGTGCTTTGTAGCAGCCATGTCGTCCACAGCCACCAAGTGTTACGAACTTAAGACTAAGCCAAAATCCATCGTCAGCATGTCAATACAACTTGAAAATTACGCAATAAACTGCAGCTACTCAGAGCCAAACTACGCCGGAACAGTGACGCAGTGGAGGCGCTCAGGGGTGTGCGATTTTACCGAACTACGGGTATTCTCAGATGTGCGTTTTGGTGTCGTTTTAGTCGTTGTACTGTTTATTGCATTACCAAGCCCATCTTAGATCAAAGTTCCAGCTCACAGCATGCACAAATAAATGACAAAAATATCCCCGCAAACCCTCACAGCAGCGCGCTCCGGCACGATTCTTTCACTTGTACTTTCGTCACTTTGGGAGTTCTATACTATAGGCCAAATCACACGCGCACGGAATAACATCGCTTCGGCTAAACTGAACGCACCGGTGAGCCAGGCCTCAAAACTGGCTCCTGAACCTTGTCACCGAACGCCGTGCTTCTGTTGAATAACCCGAACGAAGAACAGGGAAAACGAGGCTCACGTAAAAGACGGCTCGCCTCTTTCAGTGTTTTTCTCCACAACTTGGAAAGCTCGTGCAATGGCACTTCGGCTGCTTCGGCATTGCCAGCAAATGGGCCGTATTCCTAAATGAGACGGTCGCAACTTCAGAGGAACTGTTTCTAAGTGGGAAGCGATTTTCCCGGCTCCGGCATGTCCGCCAGGAGTGCACGCCTCGGCGCAAAGAAGAACGGGCGCGCAGCTCATTCGTTCTGCCAGGACAGGCTTATAAACGCGTCGCGTAACCGTGAGCGAACATAAATCCCAGCTAAATTTAGAGCGGAAGCGGCGCGCGTCCCGCGAACCTGTCGGCTCCCGCGCAGAGACGGACGGACGAGCCGAGAAGCGAACGCGTCCCGTCTCCGCGAGCCGAGGGTGCGTGGCAGCGCACGAATTCGTCCGCGATTTCGCGGCCGGCCGAAATGGAGCCGCGGTCGGTGCCGAGGACTCCCGGCCGTGTCGGAATCGTCGGCGAACGCTGCGCCGTTTCCTTATAGGTCCGCGCTTGTAGCGTGTGTGTACCCCCGTGGGCTCTCACGAAGAGGGTAATCTCCGCTTTTATAAGGGGGGGAAGAACGCGGCTGGAAAAAAGAAGAAAATTCGCGGTGTTCGCCGCGGCGGGAGCAAGTCGGTGAAGCGACCCGATTCGCGCCGCCGCAACAAAGAGGTTGCTCGCTTCTGATGAACCGAGGCCGCCATTGTCTGGACGCGTACAGAAAGCGGCTCACTGAAGCTCACGCGCTGCACGACAGGGGAAGGGAGGCGCCTCGCGGGCGATGGTCGCGGCGCGGCCAGCTTGGCGTTAACCGGCCGAGGACCCCCCCGTGCTATCTGCGCGTTTCGCGAGACTGGCGCGCAAACTGGGCCACCGCCGTACACGATTCCTCGCCGCGCACTTATGCAATGCGCACGCACGCGGCGTCGGCTGATTGTGCGCAGACAGGGCGCCTTTGTCGGGGACGACAAGCTTGGAACGAAATTGGCCGCGCTGGGCCTTACGACAAGCCGGCCACAAATGAGAAAGCGGTGGGAGACCTCTGAGCTCGCGGGGCGTTGTACTGGGTGCATCGAGCAGGACTTCCCGTTTCAGTGATGTGCCTACAAAGAAAGGCAGGGATTCGAAGGGCGTCGCCGGGGTGGCCTTCTTCTCTAGAGCGCAGCGAGTAAGGCGCGCCTTTTCCGAAGTGGAGACATTTATTTGTCGTCCCTCTTTATTTTTTTTCCTTTGCTCAGCACAGAGCAGAAACATCAGCCCCTACTCAGACTCGCCACGCCGAAAATCAAGCCCGGACATTTACAGGAAAAACTACGCGGGCGTTGCGGCATCTACAGGCTGCACGCACGCAAGACGATGGGAATTTCGACACGTGATGGAGGCAGCAGAGCATTCACCGTACCACAAACTGCTTCGTTGTTTGGCTGCCCCGATAACTAACTATGCGGGCCACATAATCTTAGACAGCATCTCCCCTACATTAGGGAGCTTTAGAATCCCTATCGTATAGGAGGATAGGGTTGTAGCGGAGCGCCAGTGCGCGTGACAATAATCAAAGGGGCGTTATTTTTTTGCGCATGCGCACTGCTATTCCCCTAATCGATCGCGTACACCTATTCTAAAAGTCCCTATTAAATGACCTACACTGAACGCGGTACGCATGGAAACCCCCCTTCACAGAGTGAACAAACTCCCGCTGGGTCTGCCTCTTCGCACTCCACCTGTACAGTTGGACGATTTGGGCTTGGCTAACATGCCTCGATGAGCCACTCATCGCAGTGCTCAACTCTTGCGGTTGTGCTCCTCGATCCAAAGGCGCCAAATCCAACGTACGCTTGGTCGCTCACGACACACCCGCACAGTTCGCACTCAATGGATGTCGCGCGCTCCAATCTGCGCACGCGCATTGTTGTGGTCCCAAATGCGACACAACATGGAACGCGACCGCCTTGCCCCTAAGCAGAGCTCGTGGGTCCGCTCGCTCTCTTCGGTGAACTGTCGCATAAACTCGTGTCTTTTCTCTCGCTAATAACAGACAGCGATATGTTGTGAATCTCGACCGCCCCATCCAGGTAGTATATATATAGATAGGGAGACGAACGCCTGATGAAATTATTTGGGTTTAAGTAGAAAGGTTTAGTGCGCACTGAACCAGGTGTCTTCATTACACAATGGAACACGCGTCGTCCTGGTCGCACTGCGGGCACACACCGTTAGCCAGCCAACTGCCAAGCGCGCCGACTCATTCTGTTCGCACGGTTTCTCTCTCTCCCTCGGCCACGGCGGCTCACGTTCCGGTGTCGGGGCGCCGTTGATCGGCTCGGCGATTCGAGCCGGCGCGCTGGTCGTATTACACGAAAGACAACACAGTCGCTCGCTTTCACTTGTTTACAATATCGCCTTTCTGAAATAGCTCCCCGCATGAAGAAAAAAAAAAGTGCTTCGAGAACTTGGCGCTACAATGGCAGTATTGCTTGAGGATGGCGAGGGTTATGGATGAAAGAGAAGAGTAACTTAAAGTAAGCGTTAACCGGGGAATCTCGCTCAATTAGGGCTGCCGTTTAGTCTCCCGTCCTCCTCTCCTTCGGTGCAACCGTCAAAGGGCATGCCCCTATAGGCTGGTGTGTGAGCTTCTTCGCAGGTATGTCATCGAAACTGGGAGACTTTTGTGTTAACTTTTCGTTGCCTTTACTTTTCTCTCAAAATTAATTTATTTCTGGTTACTTCTTTAAAATTTATTTATTCCCGCTTTGTTTCCTCGATTTTCTTTCCAATTTCCTCAAGATCTCTCAAGATTGGTTATTTGTATTCAGAGATTCCTCTATTTATATTTATCAGCCGCTTGAGATAAACCTGGACGAATTTTCTCCAGTTTAGATCTGCACAAAACCCTGGCCAATCCTGCACTGTGGGTGTGTGCCATCGGTTTTGAGGCAACAACAACATCTGTAAATACGAACAACTGCTCGACGCCGATGAAGCCGACGTATAGGAACAACGAGTCCATTGCGGGCGTAACGGCAAATACTGAATCAGACGCCGATTCATGGAGCAGTGAATGTTCCGTCGCCGGGAATTCGATCAGCGCGAAGCCTGCCACCGGGTTTGAAGATAATGAAGATAATTTTTGAAGACAATGGCGACCAGAATAATGTACTTGAAGGTGAATATGACTACGCGCAGCACCAAGCTCTAATCGCGTAGATTTTGCTGAGTGAATGTTTTTTTCTTCACAATTCGTTACGAATTTTTAATGGACAACTCGCTTTATGGGAGTGTTTTGCTCTGAAGCCAGTGTCCATCCATATTAACGTGACACGACTGCACACGAACCCTTGCCTGGATTCTACTTTACAACCGCATTCGCAAGCAGACTAAAACCATTTTTTTTATATTTTTTGCTTTAGTGGCAAGCAACCCGCAGTCAGCTTCGCTCTCATAACATATATGACACTCCTCGTGTTCTTTACACAGTAATGCAAGCCGCCATTCGCAACTACATCGTTTTTTTCCGACATATCAGCCAGCAAAGAACGCAAGGTGACACAATGATAGGATAGCAAAAAAAAAAAAACGGGGGGGGGGGTGGTAACACATGCGAACAATAACGAAGACACACACCGTACTAAACTGCTCGCGCGCTGCTAGGTCACGGTAGCTTACGGGAGAAAATCACTGAGGCGAGAGACCTCTTTCGGTAGGAGTGCATAATATGCCTCAACAATGAGTTCGGGGAAACACAACATAAAAATCGGGAAAGAAAAAATGGCGGTAAAAACGGCTTGCGCTTATAGCAGCCGAGGATGCCCATAAGGCGCCGGCATAATATACCGCTTCGTGACCGCTGAAGAATGAACGGGCTGCGCGTGTCTTGAGCGTGCATCTTTCACTAGGGTGACAAAAAAAAAAAGTGAATAGAGAGTAACACGATATTCTTTCCTGGTGGTGAGACCAAGTTTCGCGGCGTTTCGGCGAGTTGGAAAGCTAATTTATATGTCGAGAACCTCCCCGAGTTCACAAGCATTTCCCTAATGACAGTCGTCTCCGCGTACGTGCGCCAAAAATCGAAGTATGCGCCATGTCACAAGCCACGATCCTATGGCAACATGTAAAAGCTGTTTCACATTTGAAGGGAAACTGGGAGCGCGAGGCCGCGCTTCGCGGAGCGCTGCCGCCGACAGCCGAGGAGAAGTGGCTGCAAAGACGCATGCGCAAAACAAGCACGGCCGACTGCTCTTTCCGCGCATGCGCACAGAGACACCAATTCTCGCTGCCTCTCGACCGCTCCGTTTCCCTTCAAGTGTGAACGAGCCCGCACGCACTCTTGCTGAGGTGCCGCTGCTGGTTTCGACGTGTCGTACCCCAATACACGAAGGAGTCGGGACTGATGATATGCGCCTAACAGCCGAGCCAGTGACGAATGCGCACAAAACAACGTTGATGGATACACTCACGATAAAACAGCAGCAAAACAAACACAGAAGAGGCTTAGGACACTTGTAAAGACAAGCAGCACGCGGTGAAGGAAAAAGATATGGCGGGAAGGCCGAGGCGCTACGCAACATCGACGCGGTAATGAGACTCCGTGCGGTGATGGATAAGGTAATTGACGGAAAGGCGCATACGACCGTATACGTGGATTGCAAACGATGGTGAAACCGCCAACGTCGTAAACGCGCAACAGCGGCAAAAAGGGATGCACTCGGCAATTCACAAACGGCTGCACACTGGCCGACCGTAAACAGTTTGAAAAAGCTTCTTCACCGTCGCGTCTCTTTTGGCGGCGCACCTGCAGCTAACCTGAGGCTCCCGCTACAAGCAGGCGTCCAAGACACCCGCGGTGTCCGCGGCTTTGCTTGTCTGGATCAACGCAACGCTTTTCATTGCGATTCCGCGATGGCACGTCAACGTACGCCCACACATAAGACGGACATTCCTCAGCCAGCTGCACAAATTTCACCAAACGTAAGCAGAAAGTCCGCCGCGGCACGAGACTCGAAAATTCCGGCAAATTTAAACCTTCGGCTCTTTACACGCAAAACACGTTAGTTTTGAGAGGACAAGGTATATTTCACTACATCTGGCTGTGCCACTGTGTACAGAAATTTCTACACATTTAGGCAGGCTATAGTGCTGGGATTAACTTGAAAAAAACCCTTCTTCTACACTCTTACACTCCTTCTCTTGTCCATTGTCTTTTGTGACTGGTTTTTTTCAAGTTACTATGCACCAACTGGCCCGCATTTCAAACCTTCTGCTGGGATTAGCATGTTCACTTGCACTTAAGTAGACAAGACTTCAGGTGACAAAGATTTCTTTATCACCTTTGTCTCATGCTGCAACAATGTGGTAAGTCTGTGCAAAAAGCTTGTACATTCAACATGAATGAAACCTGCAAATGTAGCCCTTTGTAGCCTTTATTCATGTTTAACATACACTAGCCTTCACTAGTATGCACAATTTTTAACTCCACATCTGCCACAGACAAGGCAACTACTGATCACACTGAAATATGTTGTACTCAAAGAAACATGATGAACTGACATAACTGTTGCCAGTACATTTTGAGGGAAAGCCTGCTGCGACTACAAGTGGTCACCTTGATCACAGATCCAGACTCTTTCTGTAGAGGTAATGTTCTCTTAATGTCAGCTTTAGAAGACATACTAGAAAAACTGGCCAGGTTCCGGGGCCAGGACATGAACCTGCCTGTGTGTCTATATCTACTCTTGATGCCTATTCTTGCCACCACAGAAGGACAGAGGAGACAAGATTGTTGCATGCATAGTGTTGCATGATAAGCACCAGCTCTCATCAAACACTGGAAGGAAGGGATGTGCCACAAAGGACAGGACTCAGCTCTCAGACCACAGAGGACATCTTGCTCATCCTGGTGGCTATTCCTGCATCCTGTTCCATACAATTTGTCTTGTTTGTAGTTGGAAACAGAGAACACACCCATTTTAGGCATTCTGGAAGGAGTCCTGCCAAAGTGGAAGTGATTTCACTTTATACTTGATAGACATTAACTAGTACTCCCAGAGACACCGGAGACATTACTTTGAAGAGACTGCACACTGCTACCACCACAGCGTATAGCATTTGCTACAGCTAAAATATAGTTACTGGCCAATGACTGTTAGCCTAACTGCCCTCAAATCTTATGTGATTAAAGAAAAATGTTTCTGCCCACAAATGCCATGCAATGATATTTTTTTCAGTGAGGATCTACCTTTATACCACACAATTCTGAAACAGATTCAATGCTAGACAAGTTCTACAGACGGGAGATCCATGCATTTGTGCAAGAAAATGAAGGAGACAGCATGCTGACACAGGACACAAGAAGTGGTGCAAACTCATCTCTTCTTGTGTTCTATTTCAACATGCCGTTTTCTCATCGTGTTCCTGAATCTACAACAACTAGCTCACCTATACACGATGTTCATGAGAGTATGACAAAAATGACATGCAACATTAAAATAATTTATTCCAAGCACCTACACTGCTTGCAAGACATACCTGCAGGACATGCAGGCTTATGCTCAAATTTTTAAAATAAAAAGCCCATAATTCTTCAATCAGTAACAGATCACAGATCGAGATCATGGTGTGCACAAAACACTGTGCATCTTAAAGGCACCCCTTTTTTCCCTTCACAAAATAGCGGTAGAAAAACCTGCATCATTACCCTAAATTGTGGTCACATAAGGCTGCTGACATTCGTATATGACCTCTAGAAAATGTAAAGCTCTGTTGCATGCTGTTTCTGGATCAGTCAAAAAATAACATCACTAGTAAAATCTAAGTTTCAACTGCAAGTTTTTTTTAAACATACCATAAAGGCTATCAAAAATGTTGGCAGTATTAAACTACAATAAACATGACACCTTCAATAGAAGAAGGGGAACAATGAATAAGGAGTTGTTACTGATCACATCTGCAGGCAGCCTTTGCTACCTTATAGAGGCTCCAATGATAAACTGTACAAAAAATGCAACCTCTAATGTAAAGCACAACACAACTAGGCTAGTGGCTACAACAGAATGCAGATGATTTTTTTAGTGACCTCACTTCATCACCCTTCAAGCCACTCTAGGGAGTTCACTACAATGTCAAGCGCTCATGGTGTGTCCTTCTCTCGTCCCGTTTCTCGTGCTAGCTGTTTTCATAGAAAACCAACAGGCCCGAATTCACGCCTTAAAGAATGTCACAAAAATTAGGTTAATTAAAAATTAGCAACAATAGTTTCTTTCACAAACACTACCCTCTAACCAGCTGCTCATTTAATTCACAGGACCAATTCAGACCCAAGATCAGATACTAAAACCCAGATCAAAAGATCGAATGGCTGCACATGCACACACAGCTCTCCCTGCAAGTTCCAAGAAGCTGAACACAACATTTGGATGCATAATGAAATTCACACTGGTAGGCAAAATAAGCTTTGCACCACCCTATTATATAGTGCAAGAAAACAATCTCAAGACAGAATATCCCAGCAAGTTAGTAAAAGTCAACTGAGACATATCAACTTAACCAGCGTGTGTTGCACGTACACACTTCAGGGTAAGCTTCTTTGTTTTCCATTCATTTCGAAGATGCTATCATACATTTATATTAGTAGCAAAAAATGCAGAAACATCATATATCAATGATTTGAAATCCAAAATCAAGAGAGGTGAAACATATCACTTTACAAAAAACTAATTTTTAAAAAAATGTTCCCCAAAAGTTTTAACACTACTTAAGCCCTAAAATACAAAATGAAAGCCAAGAGTCTCCAGAGGATAACTGAATTACTGTGACCACACTGAATAATTACTTCTGTTTTCACTGTCCTTGCGCAGGCAAGCAACTAGGGCCCCTTATAGTAACTGAAGCTGGGGTCTTAAACAGTCTACTAAATTTGGACACTATATTTCATCTCAAAAGTCATTTGGAATACTGTGAAAGGTAGAGCTCTCTCGTCCAATCGAGGCCAAGGAAGACAACAAAAAGTCTCCCAAATATTTGAGGACTGTTGTAAATATTTTTTAAGCAATTATTGCAGTAATTGAAAAGGTAGTTCAGAATGGCATTTGGAAAGCACAGCGAGCGTTTCATACACTGATTAGCAGAGAAAGTCTGCATGAACACAGCACTGCAGAGGCCTGCTGCAAAGTGGTACGGTATTATTTGTAAACATGGTGTCCTCCAAGTCTTCTACGCACAGCAGCTGGACACTCGTGCTCTTTCCTTCCCAGTGATAGAGCTACCAGTCGTGGGTGCGGGGCACAGAGGATCACGTTTTACAGCACATGCCGTTCTGATAGGCTCAGACTGCCACAGCTTTCACAGCTCTGCAAACGACTTGCGTGATGGAGTATAAGAAAGGACCGGGGCCTAATAATATCTTCATCATATTTCTGTGCAGATATGCTGAATAGGTGGCAAAAATTCTTGGTAATAGTTTTAACAATCTGACACCCTTCCTAAAGAATGAAAAAGAGCTAAAATAACATCGACAGACAAATCGGGAAGCAAATCAGACAACCTCAAATTTTAGACCAATCTCACTAACCAGCTCAGCATGCAAGCAACTAGAACACATCATCTTGAAGAAAATGAAATAACACCTTATAAGCATGAATTTCAGACCAATCTCACTAACCAGCTCAGCATGCAACATACTAAAACACATCATCTTGAAGAAAATGAAATAATAACACCTTATAAGCATGGCTTTCATAAAGAACTTTCTACTGTTACTCAACTAATTGAACTTGTGCATGATATATCCATCGCTACAGATCATCTGAAACAAATTAATCTCATTTGCTTAAGACTTTTCGAAACCTTTCGGACTGCATATTGCACACCAAACTTATTACCAAACTTGAGCTAATTCTAGGTAATGGCCCCATTTTAGACTGGATTAGAGAACACATCACTGACCACACTCAGTTCATTGAAATTAGCAAGAAATCTGCAACAGCTAATGCAACATCATGTGTAGCACACGGAAGTGTTCTAGCCCCAGTATTACTCAGAATATTTATAAACAACCTGCCTGCTGGTACTCACAAATATTACACTTTTTGCCGATGATTTTGTAATTAATCAGAAAATTAACGCTGCCAATGACCATATAGCTTTAAATAATAATAACTTAACAGCGGTGGTGTGAAAAGTGGCAGATGACTATTACCATTAAAAAATCTGTTCTTTTAGCTGTAACGAGGAAGAAGCATTGATGGCTCTTTAAGAATAAATTAAACAACATTCCTCTTGCATCTATCGATAAGCACAAGTACCCAAGCATGGTACTAACCTATAACCTCAGGTGAGATTCTCGTATTAACAATGTCACATTAACCACACTAAAGAGTTATCTTTCATTAATAGACACCTGAAACTAGCACTGTATGAAAGAAAGTTACCTGTATACAGAACATTTGTCAGACCTGTTCTAGAGTACAAAGAAAGGCGCTCAGATATGTAACGAACACAGGTTAACCCACTCACCAGCAGAATTATTTGAACATGCAGGACTGCTAACCCTTCAAAACAGTGCCAAACTGGCGTGCCTTAAAATCATGTACTAACTCATATACAATCAATTAAAACTGGACACTACAAGATACACATAAAACTCCCAGACGAGGCAAACATGTTATAATGTCACATATAAACTAAACGAGTTTGCATTCCATACAGATACTTCTTAGTATTCATTTTTCCCGCGGACTATACATGAATGGAACACATTGAATATGTGTATTGTTAGTGCTTTGCCATTCATCATCATCATCATCAGCCTTACTACACCCACTGCAGAGCACAGGCCTCTCCCATGTCTCTCCAATTAACCCTATCCTTTGCCAGCTGCATCCACCCTTTGCCTGCAAACTTCTTAATCTCATCCGCCCACCTAACCTTCTGCCGCCCCCTGCTATGCTTGCCTTCTCTTGGAATCCACTCCGTTACCCTTAAGGACCAGCGGTTATCTTGCCTTCGCATTACATGCCCTGCCCAAGCCCATTTCTTTCTCTTGATTTCGACTAGGATGTCATTAACCAGTGTTTGTTCCCTCACCCACTCTGCCCGCTTCCGGTCTCTTAACGTTACACCTATCATTTTTCTTTCCATTTTTGTCACATGTTCCAAGTTCCAGTTTCTTAACTTCTATATTTTGGTGTATAACTTTACGCAATGTAGTAATGTGTACTTCGAGTCACTGACCGTTCTCACATTTGTAAGTCATTATACTTTTCAGTGCCCTCTCTGTTATAATCTCCAATAGGATTTGCAGTACCATATAAACAAATCACACATCAGTTGTAAATCACTGCTGTGTTGTATCTTTACTTCATTCTTTCACTGCTGCACAGTTATCAGCTCAACTAATTTGTACTGTGTAACAGCACAGCAGAATGTGACTGCAGCCACAAACTAAAAGCTGCCTGGGACACTGGAAGATAGTGGCAACAAACCTCATGGGGCTGGCCTTTGCTACTGCCATGTGGGTGTGTTACTTGTCTGGCAAGACCATGGCTAGCAGACCTCAATACAAGGTGTGGCCTTCAACCTTTCCAGAATAACTCCAAGCAAAGGCATTACACTTCAGAAGCAGGTTGCATTATCACTACAATGCCTTTTCCACTAATGTGTGCCTTCAAAAGCTGGATAATTAAGAATACTGATATAAATTCTAAAAGTTTGTCGTTATTGCGATCATCACTGCAACAACACTGCTTGCTGCTCTATAGAGGATCAAACACTGAAGTGGACGTTTCAATTTTTCAACCGAACAATATGATGGCATGATTTGAAGGGAAAAACACACTAATTAGAAATACTGAAGGAACAGAGAGAAGCATAGAATGAAGTGAATGCAGAAACTTGTGCAAAGATTGGAAACAGACAAGATTGACATCCCTGGGTTCACGATTCTGTGGCCAGATGGACACGACTAAGCAACTTGATAGTACTGTTACAGCAGTAGTACTGCCAATACAATGAATTTACCCTTGAACTTAAAAGCCTCTTTACTGAGCAAGCCACATAATGGGCATGCGTTAGTGAAACAGTAAATAAAAAAAACTGTCAAAAGACAAATCACAGGCTAAATAAGCAGGCTTCAAATCATGTTGAAAGCTCGTTTCTTTGAAGTAAACACTCTTACAATGCAACACAGGCATACTTTGGGACGTAGCTAAAGGACTTGGTCATGCTCCAGGCAGTAGTGCCTTCACAATGTACTGTTGATGTATGGTCATATGCAGAAGTTTATAGTTTGCAGGTTTGCAGAAAAAAATTTGTCTTGCCTTGCTTTCCAGAAAGGTGGCATCTGTTGAGTACGCATGTCCTCTCATGCTTCTGGCCTTTCGGAAAGATTGTTTTTTTCTACAATCTCGCATCTCATGAACTTTTGCCCATAATTATGCTTCAGCAAGCAGCTAAAAAACTTGCGGGCAATGGGAGTAATCTTAAAGTGAACATCATACTTCAGCTGAAGTAATAAGCCACAGGAAAATCAAAGGCAATAAAAGGACTCTGAGTACAAATAAAAGTTGGCCCACATTGATAAAGTACGTCATTCTAATAACAAAGAGACCACTCTCACCTAAAAAAGACCAAAAAATGAAATACAGCTGTCGCCATCACGAGCCAATTTCGCGAGTAAAAGGCGTGCGCCAACACAGATTTTCGGGCCCAGATCCCAAGGGCTATGCTACGCTACCACTCACTTCAAAGCAATGGCAACCCGTCCTTTTCGACAAGGACGTTGCGAGTTTGAATCAACTGGTGGGAAGATTTATAAATCCAATTCTCTCGCCGATACATGCGTCTTTTGCTGCTGAACAAATGTGAACGCAGCTAGAAAGAGCCAGAGAATCAATTTTTACTGATAACTATAACTGGATGGAGCTTACGGCCAATTCAAACGACGGACCAGGTGTCATGCGACGTCCTGCTTCCACTCAGTGAGGCTTGCGCCTGGGCCGCGTATGGGGCAAGGCCGCACCCTTGTTTAATCAGCTTACTGCAGCTCCTCTTGGTCTTCACCTTCACATCTGGCGTTGGGCGGATTACGCATGCTTACGGTCATTCGCCATGCTAGTTTGCCGACACTGTTGGCCAGGAGTGAACCAGATGGACCGGAAGTGGGGCGTCACAAGATGTCTGGTCCATGGCCAACGGTCCGTCATGTGAATCGGCCTTTAGCATGCAGGTTCTCAGCAATTCTGCAGTTGTAGCTATTGCAGTTGCTTTAACCATTTACTTTCAGAAGCTGGGATCAAATGTGAATGTCATTATGTGCCACTTATGCATTCTAACTCAGCAACACCCAGGAGGAACCTAGACATTTAGTAGTAGTACCACGATTATCAGGCTCCACCATCAGCTATGATCCACCAGGATGTCTAACAAATTACTTTTTAATTCCTCAACTGACGAGTTTTCCTTTATTGCTCAACTCACTAAAAATACATTTTAAAATACAGCTCAACACTTACTTGGAAAGATAATTCACAATGTCAAACCATCATCTTGTTGGCTCGGCTGTTAGCCTTTCTGCTCCCACTGGCATCTTCCCTTTTCCACAATTTGTAGCAGCAGTGATCAGTTTCCCACACACACATATACACTAAGTAATAAATGCAACTGAAACCATGAGTGAATTCGCCCGCATCAACATCACACTGCCATAGCTGACTGTAGTGCACTTTATTGTATGCATCACTGTGGTGCTTCATGATTCACCTTACCTGAATCATTCCTAGTTTTCCACCTGTGAGCACACTCTGTTTAAGTGAACAAGAATCAGACCATAAGCCAGCAAGTTCTGAACTAGCACATGGCCTAGCACTTACAGTTCACATTTCCAGAGCAACATTACGCTAGTGGTCAACATCAATGTTTCTAGGTTTAAGCAAGGGTGTCAACTCCACACATTAACCTCATGACATCAGACATATTTAACAGGCTAAGAGCACGGCACCTCATGTTGCATGTGTACTCACATGTGCCTTTCACAACTGAGTACAGTAGGTTGAGCCTGCACAGGGCGCTGTACTAGCTTGCATCTGGTCTTTGAACATTATTAAGGTGTGTTGAAGAGGTTTCCCTCGAGAAAAAAAAGAAAGTCCCAGAAAAGTAAAAGTGAGAAACTGTACACATGGAATACTGCAGTGAAAAAAGAGGTTCTATTTATAGGGAACAAACATAGCATGAGCCAACATACAATCAGGCAAAATGACAACTGATTGCGGCACAAAGTGGCGCATGCAGCTTATAGCAGCATACACCATAGCTAACCGGTTCCATAAAAAGCAGAACACAACCACAAAAATGTACATCTTTAGGAACCCCTCATGCTGACATTATATACACTGAATGAACACCTTTGCCACTGTTGTTACCCAGGGCATTGCAATGCAATGGTGAAACCAAGGTTATGTCCTTTGACACTCAAGTAAAAAGCTGCACCAAGCTTAAAAAGCTTCATCGGCACTGCCAACCATAGGGGCGTACAAGGATGACAGAGTCTCTACTGGAACTTCCCAACTTTGTGTGCTAATCTATACCAGCACGCATGACACAGGCACCTTTCAAAAGAGTGGTGTTCTGCAGTAAATTGTATTGCTACTATTCACAGTCTTCAATACAGGACTATCGTGATAAATTCTCCGCAGTGCCTTACACAGTGCCAAGCAAGCATGCTCAGACACGAGAGCTCACATAAGTGTTTGCAATAGCAGGATAGATAAACAAGGAAACACCTGGGAGGTAGAGCTGCCCCAATTATGATAATACAGATAGCATAACACCACACTTTTGAAGGGTGTCAGTAGACTCCCCGAGCAGCAAAACAGTAATGATGGGCAACAGTGATGCACTTTGAACACAGGTAAGTGGTTTAGCTGCCAAAACCAATGATCAAAATCTTCTCCAATAATTTACAAGCAGCAAGTGAATTTTTAAATGTTCCAAGCTTTTCATAAAAATGCATAAATATATATAGTGGAAAGTACCATTTTACACATTAAAAAGCAAGTAACAGCAGCCAGCAACATGCACTGAACACTTATGTGCCTTCCTGTCACACGAACTGTGATCACACAATAATCACCAATGAAAGGATGAATGCCAGCTCAGGATCTCAACATCAACACAGGCATCAGCTGATCTTTGTTGTGAATGGGTGAAGTCACTGCATGCTATCAAAATACCCGATTTCCAATAAGCTATAAACAATGTCTTCACTTCAGCATGCACACCTCCACTTACAAGAAGTAACAAGTCAAACACATTAGCACGCGGGATAAGGGGCTGGGTGCAGCACTAAGGAGCAAACACTAGTAATGAAAAAAAATGCATGAAAATTTCTTACTATTTCTAGTACCTGAAACACATCACAGAGATGCTAACAATGACAGTGACTAATTTAAAACTGCGCACACAATGTTTGCTTGCTGTTATCAAATATGCCATGGAAATTGCCCAAGTATTCATGTGTCACATCAAGGCAAACAGTACTCTTAGTTTCACAGCCAAGCCTCTGTAATTAGCTTTCCACAGAAGTAGAAAACAAACTGATATGCAAGAAGTTTTACACCACTGAAAGCAGGTGTTGACTGCCTATTTCCATTATCACGCATTATTGAGCAGATGCACGTCATTGTGTGTGCACACCAAATTTTTATCTCAGCAGCTCTAGCAGACTGGATTTTTAACATAAAGAGGTGAAAATGAAGCAGCAATGTACGTTGTGCAGTTACTTCTTGGCTCTAATGTTAGATGAGTAAAAACTGGTCTTGCCCCAAAAAAGGTGGCAATCTAAAACAAACACCAATCGAGAGATTTGAGCATATTTAGCTAGGCATATCAAAAGGCGTTATTAAAAACCTTCTTTAGCTGGCCAGCAGAAAAATCTGGCAGTGTAAAAACAGTTGTATAAATGTGCGGCTTAAAAAAGGGTGCATGAACACCATACAGAGAGTTTGCTAACACTGGTATGAAGAGAAACATATGGAAATAATGTGCGCCTTTGACTCAGGACATTAACATCTCGTGGCCTGCTCTTCTTTGTGCAATCATTAAAGCTAATACAAATACACAAATAATGTGCACCTTTGAGTTGTGTTCTTTGCTTTGTGTGCCCTTATCTTCCTTTGTTTACATGTATGTGACGGGTTCTTCTTGAATATCACACTTTGCGCACACTAATTATGAGCATTTATGTACTGCACATTAACAGCAATGACAGCATTAATGACTATGAACCATCACTCATGCTGCCCTTGCAGTCTAAGGCTTTGATCAAATGCCAAGGTGATAATCAACAAGTCAAAGTTACCCTGAAGCCAAGAAGGGAGCCTCAAGTGACAATTTTTTTATGGCTTCAGGGATGTGCTTTGTCAAAACTTCACTCTCAGATATGAGCAGGTAAATACATAGTGGTATTTCTCTGCTCACCACTTTCATGCAAGTGAACCAGATTCTCTTTTTCAGAGACATTTCACTGATCATTTTTTGCACAGAGAGCTGCTGTAATTTATGCATTGTCTAGATAGCTAGGCAGGATGATCACCGTTGTTTTACAGCGCTGTGAAACATATATAAGAAGAATTAACGGCTCACCAGACATCACTGCTAGTCACTCTCGTGGCTCGGTCTTAGTGACACATGAAAAAGATAAAAATCTACACGAGCCCACAGCAAGTTACTGATAACGGTCATGGCAATTGCAATTTATGCATGTATGGCAGCCGCATCAGTAAACTTGACCAATATCGCCTCCAGGAGTAGTCCCGACCCCTGCAAGCGACATGAGTCACAAATATATGGAGGGCAACCACCCTGCACGACCAGTGCCACCTTCACCACTCGAACACAAAACGCCATCGTCACCCGCATTAAGTGACGATGTCGTTTGCACCGGACGTTCGCGTTGGCAAGGCGTAACAAATCGGGCCTACCGTTAATGCGCTCGCACGCGCGATTCCTGAGTAGATGTTGGCAGAGGCCGCTGGTCAGACGTACGCCTCTGCCCTGCGCCTCGCTGGCGTAGACGTCAAGTTCTGCAAGCGGGCGTAAAAGTTTCTCCACGAGGCGAATGTCTTTCCGGACCATATCCAGACGCCCGAAGTGATGCCCACAATGAGAATGCCCAGGTACTTGATCATGAAGACGTAGAACTCAGGGCGGCGCAGCGAACGATCGCGACGGTTACACGACGGTTCTGGGCACGGAATGCTCCAGCGTTTCTCCGTGTTCACCTGCCAGTGCCAAGCGAGCATCCAGTCGTCGAAGTGAGCTTGTTCGTAGAAGTAGCAGCAAAGCACCGTTAGTGCCGGCAAGGTGTACAGGAAAGAAAAGATACCGATCCGAACCATTAGCTTTTCCAGCTTATCCGTCTTGGTGCCATCGTGCTTCATCACAGTGCGGATATGGCACAGAGATATGAAGCCTGCCATTAGGAAGACTTTGCCCAGGGCAAGATAGACGAACAGCGGCGCCAGGACGAAGCCACGCAGGGCGTCCATGTTCCAAAGACCCACGTAGCAGACTCCACTGAGCACGTCCCCTTCCACTTTGCCCATGGCCAGGATGGTGATAGTCTTCACGGCAGGTATGGTCCACGCAGCGAGATGGAAGTACTGCGAGTTGCTTTCGATTGCCTCGTGGCCCCACTTGAGTCCGGCGGCCAAGAACCAGGTCAGGGTGAGGACAACCCACCAAATGGAACCGGCCATGCTGAAGAAGTACAATACCATGAACATCACCGTGCAAGCCTCCTTCTTGTTATTCTGAGTAATCGTGCGGACCATTTCAATGTTACTCTGCCCACCGGGTACTTCGAACGGTTCGTTACAGGCCACTTGGTCACCTAGCACAAAGCCTGCGAAATAGGTAGAAGACACCATCAGGTTACAAAACGAGAGGAAGATGATGGGCCGCTCAGGGTAGCGGAACCTCTGCATGTCGATAAGGAATGTCAGTACGGTAAACAGCGTCGATACCATACACTGTATAGCCCAGGCGCCGATCCAGTAGCGCGAGAACTTGAGGTTTTCGCCCCTAAAAAACATGTGATGACAAGGCATGCCGCAGTTCTTTTCTTCCTTACCGCGGATGCGGAACACATAGTCCAAACCAAGGGGCACACGAAACTCGCGTGGGCAGAGAAAGCCGCGACTCACAAGAGGTCCCGTCGAATTCGGCGACGATGGCGCGTGATTGATGCGATGCTCAGTAACATTTTCACCGACGCACAGTTTCTCCGAGCCAACTTCGGGGAACTTGTCGCACTCGAGGGACTCCGGCCACTTGAAGCCGAACTTGTTCATCAGGTGCTCGCAGCCCTCGCGCGCTGACATGCAAAGCGAGCGACACGGCGGGATTGGGTACTCCAAGATCGTGCACACAGGCGCGTACATGGAGCAGAGAAAGAACTGCAAGTCCGGCGAGCACTTGACCTTGACCAGTGGAAAGAACTGGTGCACTTCCATGCCAGCGTCCTCCTGTTTCTGATGGTTCAACAAGTTCGGCATGATAGTCTCGTTGTACTGAATGTCTTTGCACAGGGGAATCGTAATAGCTTCACAACGGCCATGATGAGGAATAGTCCGGTGCTCTGTCACGCGCGAGCTCACCACCTGGCCCAAGCCGGGTGCTAGCAGCGCTGCCAGCGCTACTAGGCCTAGCGCGACGTTTCGGGGCCGCATCGCGCCCGCGTTTCCTAGGCGATGGCAGGCGTTGGTTGTACGTCCGGGATAACTCCGAGAGCACGGGCTTCAAGCACACTACATGGCGTCGAGTTGGGGCTGGCCGCACGGCAGTGTTTTTGTTTCGAGTCAACGTCAGACGCTACCGAAACAGAGACATGGCCGCGCGTCCCGCTTCCTTCGGCAGTCTTTCGCCGCTGGCGCGAGCGGCCAAAGTTGCTCCGGCGCCGTCTCCTCGCCCAAAACCCGCCGAACCGTCGGTCCGCTCCATTGGCTGTCGGTGCGCCAGCAGACGGCCGTCCGACCAATGTGCGCCCGGCCGGGGTGCCTCCTCTCTCAAGGCATCCGAGGAAGAGGGGTACAACGTGACGGAGGTGGCGTGCAGGAAGCGCCGGTGCCCCGCGCGAATGGAGCGGCCGTCTTCCTTCGTGTTGCAGCTGGCGGCCGCCCGCGCTCTTTGTTCCCGCCAAGGTCTCGGGCTCTTGTGGGGCGCGTGTCACTGAACGGCCTCTGCGCTTTCCCGCCCGTGGGACGGGCGCCGCTTCAAAACAGTGCATCGGAAGCGAATGTTTTGCTTGCAAGCGTCCAGCCGAAGAGACCGGCGTGCGCCATTTCTTGCGCCGTCAGTGCTTGCATGTGAGGGGAAAAGCGATGTTGGTCCGCTCCGACAGGGCGTCCCCGGGATGGCAGGCAGCGCGCAGCGGGCCTCTTCCTGCGGCCATTCGTTCGGAGAAGGGCTTTGTGTAACAACTGGTTTTACAGCTTTCGGCCGCACGTGTGACAGACCTCGTTAGTAAAGGCGATCAGACTTCAGCTGCGTCGTCCCCGTTCGTTCAGGAGACAATGGAGAATTCTTCGAGAATTTTCACCTTTGTGCTTTAGCTTTTTGCATCTTAACCGAGACTTGCTCGACGAGCTATTTTTGATGTCGGCCGCTCCTCCTCCTTTCCACTTGTGTCCTCCTCGCGCGACCCTCGTCATTCCGGGCAAGGAGCTTGCCCCAACCGCTCCTTTTGTCGGGACGGTGCCACCCCAGCCGAAAGTGGTGTCTCCCGTGGCCAGAGACCATGCGTTTCGAGCACGCTAATCATTGTTCTGTCCTTGTGGCTGCGTTGGTTGACCAAAACAGCGGACCTTAAGTGGGCACAGTTATCTCCGGCGCTCTTGATCGGAACGTTCGCATTTGCTCTTCGCCAATGCATTGTCGGCGCAAAAATGCATACCTAATGTGCTCGTGGGTTGTGAATGTACCTTCGTAACACCGATAGCCAGCAACCGCTAACCCGAAGACGGGCGTTTGCTGTGCCCAGAGCAAGCATGGGAAAAGTGACAAAGGAGCTCAAGAGCTGCTTACCCGAGGCCGCGTTTATACTTGCATAAGCTGGGTGCCAGCAGCTGGCATTAAGCAAATTATTGCCGAAAACTGTGTGTACTGAAGGATTTTACGAATTCAGTAGGTATATTTACCTGTTCGGCACGGCTGTTTATACCTTCGCGAAGCGTTTTGTTTGAGCAGGGGGGGGGGGGGGGGGGGGGATGTGATGACATTTCTTCACCGTGTAACGCGTATTTAAGCAGTTACCTGTTTTGCATGCAAGTTCCGTGCATACAATGAGAACACGCTGCAATAACTGTCATGAAAAACCGGTTCGTTCACTGTGGAGCTCGATCCGTCTACATAGAAATAGTGCTCAGCGTCTGCAGTGTATCATTAGAAATTGTTCAAACATAAAATCCATTTTTGTGGCGTCTAGCGGACGTAGCGTTGTCAAGACTTACAGCCAGAACGTGCAGTTGCATCTCCCTCGAGATGCAACTGTGCGCTGTGGGACGTCAGCGCATGCTAAAGCTGGTCTAAATTAATCCGGAGCTCTCCAGTACGGCGTCCATCATAACCCATGAGTCGGTTTGGGGCGTTGAACCCCACATTTGGTTTACTTTTATCGGAGCCACATTTTCACGTGTCTCACTGCGGCTCCTGTTGCCATCAGATATGTACATAGTAATTAGTAGCACTGAAACATTACAATAATATTGCATTTCTGTTTGGCCAAACTTTGATTGAATATTCTTAATGTACTTTTTTCTAAAATGTTTGCAATGCTACAAACACATGTTTAAATAATCTTTTCCTAATATTCATTAAACATTTAAATAACATAAATGCAACATTCTCGAAAATGATTAGGCAACCCTGCATGAACATGCAGGCTCGCCAGTGTGACGGTACACAGTTTCATCAATGCTATATGCAAGGGCCGGTAACAAGGGCAACACTTAGTCTCCACAACACTGCCCAACATGCAGCTCGCATACGGTATGCACTCACCTCCGAAAGGTTGCAATGGAGTCAAGCTTACATACCCATTACTGAGGGGTGTGACAAGAGTGGTAGTAGCGAACGAGTAATAAGCGAAGTTGTCTAATAAAATAATGGGGCGGTGCACGCAATATATGGTGGGCACATTCTAAGAGGTTTAGTCGCAAAGCATTGCTAGCTGAAAAACGTGTTCAGCATTAGGAAAAGTTCTGGGACCCAGTGCTTAAAATATATTTGTCATGTTGTTTTATAGTTATGATTAAAACATTATAATTATAATAATGTTCACAAGTCTATATTAAAACAATGTTTACATGAAACATTAAAGAAATCTTTATGATACACAACATATAACATTTGTTAATTTCATAACATTATAACATTTAAAAGTAAGCATTAGAATAATGGTTGCTTTTAATGTTAAATGAATGTTTCGGATATAACTTTATGGGTTAATCCTGAACGTGAATGCAACATTCCAGTGTAACATATAATGTTACTGGAACTTGCGTAACAATTTTATACCATTATTCTAATGTTCGGTGCTGCCTGGCAGTCTCCCGTATGCGCTCCTCAGCACAGCAAAGCTCGCCGCTTGGAAGCCGGGCTGGGGTTGAGGGAGTGTGTGTGTGTGTGTGTGTGTGTGTGTGTGTGTGTGTGTGTGTGTGTGTGTGTGTGTGTGTGTGTGTGTGTGTGTGTGTGTGTGTGTGTGTGTGTGTGTGTGTGTGTGTGTGTGTGTGTGTGTGTGTGTGTGTGTGTGTGTGTGTGTGTGTGTGTGTGTGTGTGTGTGTGTGTGTGTGTGTGTGTGTGTGTGTGTGTGTGTGTGTGTGTGTGTGTGTGTGTGTGTGTGTGTGTGTGTGTGTGTGTGTGTGTGTGTGTGTGTGTGTGTGTGTGTGTGTGTGTGTGTGTGTGTGTGTGTGTGTGTGTGTGTGTGTGTGTGTGTGTGTGTGTGTGTGTGTGTGTGTGTGTGTGTGTGTGTGTGTGTGTGTGTGTGTGTGTGTGTGTGTGTGTGTGTGTGTGTGTGTGTGTGTGTGTGTGTGTGTGTGTGTGTGTGTGTGTGTGTGTGTGTGTGTGTGTGTGTGTGTGTGTGTGTGTGTGTGTGTGTGTGTGTGTGTGTGTGTGTGTGTGTGTGTGTGTGTGTGTGTGTGTGTGTGTGTGTGTGTGTGTGTGTGTGTGTTCATATTTTCTTCCTTGTTGATGCGCAGAGCCGGCTCTATGCATGCGTCTGACCGAAGACGGAACCACACAGTGCACGATTACGTTCCCCGCTACATGCTCGACATTTTTTTTCTCCTTTTCGTCGTTAGTGACAGCTTATTACACCCCCCCCCCCCCCCCCCTGCTCAAAAACGAAAAATAGATAAAGATGGTTTATGGGGGTTTAACGTCCAAAAGCGACTCAGGCTATGAGGGTCGCCGTAGTGAAGGGCTCCGGAAACATAGACCACCTAGGGTTCTTTAACGTGCACTGCACTGACATCGCACAGTACACGTGCCTCTATAGATTTTCGCCTCCATCGAAATTCGACCACCGCGGTCGGGATCGAACCCGCGTCTTTCGGTCAGCAGCCGAGCACCATAACCACTGAGCCACCGCAGCGGCGTGAAGAGTGATAGAGGTTTCAGAGCACGTTAAAGATCCCCAGGTGGTCGAAACGGCACTTCTTTCTTTATTTTTCCACTCCCTCCTTTATCCCTTCCCTTACGGCGTAGTTCAGGTGTCCACCAAGATATGTGAGAGGGTTCCTGCGTCATTTCCTTTCCTCAAAACCAATTTCCATTTTTTTTTTCATCTTTCTGCTGTTGCACTCGCGAATGCTTGTTGACTGACTGACTGACTGACTGATCGATCGATCGATCAATCGATCGATTGAAACATATCGCGATGTTGACGCGAGGTGAGGGATGATGGGTAGGTATAGAATTGCAGACGGGGAGTTGTGGGGAGGTTGCGAATGAATTCTTTCGGAGGGAATAGAAACCAACTGAGCGAAATTCTAACCAGAGAGAAGAAAAGAAATATATTGTAGGAATATGAGGGGATATTCCAGTTGTAAGTATTACTACGTTGTGCTTCTGCTGGTTTGATAAAAAATGGTTGGACACGGCATCATATTATAAGTATGTACCTGATTACTAAACCTTATTGCATGCGATAAGAAAAAATAACAGATTCCCGAAAATTCAGCTGTTTACCTTGCAAAAAGAATGAACTGTATCTGGCGAAATGACTTTCTGGAGCCCTTATTCCGGAGCCCTCCACTACGACACCTCTTTCTACTTTCACTCCCTCCTTTATCCCTTTCCTTACGGCGCGGTTCAGGTGTCCAATGATATATGAGACAGATAATGCACCATTTCCTTTCCCCCCAAAAAAACAATTATTATTTTAGTATCACTTTCATTCATTTATTTTATTAAGTGTTCGATAGGGGACATCAGTCCCGGCATTCCCGTTTCCAATGGGCTTTGGCATACGCGCGAGGTAATTAACGTTGCCATCGGCGTCTCATCCAATGATTTCGGTTAACCGTGCGTTCCTTCTCTGAGCGTATGATAGAATGAGGCCATCTCGTGCAGCATGCATGCGTGCTCCTCACGTGGCGCGAAGTCACCCGATCAGGGGTCCATATCTTGCTTTTTTTATTTTTTATGCCCTCTGCAGTTTTCACACTCGGCAAAGATGAAAGCCCGCGGCGATATCTACCGGAGCCTACCATCTCATCGCGTTCGCGTGATTAGCGCGGGGACGTCAGCCGTCTGTCGCCATCAACGAATGCCATGGTCGTCCAAAGAGAGACGCTGACGGCGGTGAGGACCTTGCCCCGGCTCGCAGCCGAAACGTCGACGCCCGAGCAGTTTGGTTTTGAATAATTAGAAAGCTGCCAGGGCGGCAGGCGACGGCGCTCACAAGAGCCCCGCGGGCGGCCGGTTGCAAGGGGAGCTTACCGATCGAGCCTCGTTGGACACCTCCGCGCTTGCGTCTCTCTCTCTCTCTCTCTCTCTCTCTCTCTCTCTCTCTCTCTCTCCTCTCTCTCTCTCCGGCCTTCTTCCATCCTCCGAGGCTCATCTTTTCAAATCTGCGGATGTGCAAGCGCTCAGATGGTCATGATTCTACCGGTACCGACGTATAGTAACGCGCTTTCACGCGTTTCATGCAGAATTAATGCGGCTGCTTCTTTTTAGCGCAGCCCATTTAAGCCGTAGCCTCAGCCAGTGGACAGAGTTCTGGGTGAAGTCCTCGATTATGAATTCGAACTAGCCGGACGTGCGATTATTTTCTTTTCGCCCCAACAGAGTAGTAGAAAAAGAGCTGCCCTCTTGATGATGTGCCCGTCGGCTGGGCGGAAGCGGCTACGTTCAGCACTTTTGTGTCGGGCGAATCGGAGCCCGATGGACCAATCGGTTTTAATTAGAGCGCCGCCAAGGAAGCGATACACGCGGACAGAGCGTCGGAAGAGGGCGCTGTCCTCCTGCGCGGCGACGCGCGTTTCTCTCTCTCTCTCTCGCGCGCGCGCATTAAAAGCGCGAGCAAACACGGGCACCCCTTCCCGGGCCTTCGGAAGAGCGCGCGAGGCAAGGAAGGCCGCGCAAACCGTAGTACGCGCGCGGATCGACGAAGCCCGCGGGGTCGCTTCCGCCTCGGTGAGCGCGCCTCGTATTTTCGAGCACAAAGGGCGACGACGGTTCGTCGCACGCCGCTCGCGAGGCTGGCTCTTCGGATCCGCATTCCGCGCCGAAAACGAGAAGCACACGGTGCGCGCGCCGCGCAGAACCAGGCCGGCGGCGCAGCTCTGTTTTCACGGGCCATTACACGTCCAGCGAAAGAAAGGCGCCCCGTAGCGCAAACTAACGGGATCGCTGCTGTTGGCGCGGCGGCGGCTAATTCGGCGCCGCGACCGAATATCTCGACGTCGGCGACGACGTGCCGCGGAGCCGAGAGGAGAGAGCCCCCCTCCGCCACCGTTCGGGTCAGGGGAGGTATACCCAGGCGCACAGAGCTTTCATCTCGCCGGTCACCTCCGGAAGCCGGTTGGGGCTTCCCCATGGCTGCTGCTGCGCCGCCGAATGTCGGGCTAGCTCCGGAAGCGCCGTTTCGCCAGCGAGCATGCAGGATCACGAGGCTTTTTATGCATCGCGGTGTCCCGCGCGTTTCTGAAAGCCTGTCGGCGGTCCTGTATGTGCTGCTGCATAGCTGCTGCTCCCTCCCGGTGAGGCGGAAAAGCCGCCCTTGTTTCCCCCGAGAGCGGGACGCAGTAAGAAGAAACGCTCGGCGCGCTAATCCCTCGACAATGCCGGAACGGCAGCGCACTGAGCCGGCGGGAACGACTTCGGGTATTATTTGCACGCGCTCCGCGGAAGTTACTCTGCGTTTCCTCCTGACGTATTGGCTTACCCACAGAGCTGGCGAACAGCGCAGCACGCTGACGTATCGAGCGCGTCGTCTCGCGCTTCTCACATATTCATTTGGGCTTTGTGCGACGGGATTGCGAGGATTCAATTCCTGGATACGCCTTTTCTTTTTTTTTCACGCTTGAATTTCTGTGCGATGCAATCTTGCGCGAATGCCGCCGCTTCGTATTGAGCTTTTCCAAATGCTCCGGTGGCTCCTGCGTACACACAAAACTACGTGGTCCTTCGTCCTTGCAGCCATCCAGTCGCGATTCGCTTCCTTCTGATTGCTGAAGGGACGAGTAAGTCAGCAATATTTGCTATGCCGATTAATAACGATAGCAATAACACTAGTCGCAGTAACATGATCTTTATTGGTCTGAACAGAGAATACAATAAAACAGAATATAAACGAAGGCAGGTACAAAGTAATTAGAATTCACCTGAGCGCAACCTCACAGCTGCTAAAGAAACCTACACACAGGAAATCTTCACGTTCCCTGAACTAATTGGACTGAACTTTAAAATCATTAACATCTGACGCTAAGGAAAGGCATGAAACACCCATTCCTGCGGGAATTTTTTTTTAGTTAACGAGGTATTTTTGCAGGCTTCATACTAAACGACATATGCGGGACCTTCACGCGCATTCGTAATCGCATTTGCAGACCCTTTGGGCAGTGCGCCTCACGTGGGCTGAAACAGCTCGCCCACGAAATCGGGTCAGTGAACTACTCCGTTCAAGGGTGCGAGTCGGCGTCTTTTTTAGAGTGGAAATTATATATACATGGGTGGGGGAGATCCGCAGCCCCCCCCCCCCCCCCCCCCCCCCGCGAGAATCGGAGCAGGCGCAGCTGCACTGGCTCTAGCCAGGCTCTGCGTCCGGACTTTCGCAGCGGCCGGCGCTCCCCAATTAAAGACGCGCACTCGCCGCGCCGCCGCAAGGTCGTGCCACCGTCGCGGTGCGCGCGAGATTGGGCCGGTCACGCGGTCATCGCCGCAGCGCCCCCCTTTGGACGAGAACCGTGAAAAGCGCATTGTTTTCGGCTGACCCACAAAACGCCTCCCGCACACGACCCGCCGCACGCGTGGCGAAATTCGCGGCGTCCGCGTACGCAGATGCTGCCGCGCGCGGGAGATTGCCGCGCCATTCGGACCAACTCGATTATGCGCCGCTGCGGTGGCTGCGCCGCCTCAAAACACACAGTCGCGCGGCAAGATGCGCGCGCGCACTTACTAGGCGCATGGTCCTTCGTGCCGTCGCGTCTTCCGCAGTGCGGCGTGGTTTTCGCTCTCTTCTAATAGCTTTCTAATGAAGGCAGAACGCGCGGGACGCGTGTCTTCTCATCCGTCGTAATCACTGCTCTCGCTGCCGTTACAGCCTGTGGTATCGCGCTACGCACGAGCGCCAGCGGACGCGCGGATGATGCGCGGCTAGTGCGCCTGTTTACGCCGCACCGTTCTTTCCATTTCCACGGCTTCCAGTAAGTTCAGCGCTCTTCCTAGTCTTGCAAGGTGTATCGTTGTCTCTCTGGCGCTTAAACTATCCTAGTCGGCGATGGTTTTGAGCGAACTGTCGTGATTAGTGCCGTTCTTCGCGCGTCGTTATTGGAGACATTTAGCATAGCGGAGACCTATTAGCGTAAACGTACACTGGTTTACTGGACGCCTTCTGCGCAGTGGAAGGGGTGATGCCAAGCGGGGCCACTGCGCGTGCACAGAAGGCACCCGACATATCGGCATACGTCTTCGCTAATACGTCTCCGCTATGCAAAAAGCCTCTCCTTTTCAGTACAAGAAAAACGTTGGGATCGTTAACGTTTCTCTTCTACCATCGCAGAAAAAGGACTGGCGGAACATGGTGCGGAAAGACATTCGCCTGGCCCCGTAAAGCTTGTGGTCAGGGTGTGTTGCCATGCCAGCCGTGGTCAGAGCCGGGTTTATTAGCTACTCCTGGAGGGGGTGGTTGAGATTGGCCCCACCGACGCGCGCGTATGACTGCAAGTCCGGAGGGAGTGGCCAGGAGCCGTCACACAGCGTTTAGATTCCAACCAACATCCATTACACGTTGGTCGGCCATGAGTCCTTATCCGGAACTTCACATTTAGCGGAAGACACTGAACTACACATCTGCGTGTTAAACCCGGCTGCACTATTTATGCGAACCCGCATTAGGGGGGCTCTTCATCTCTCCTGACGATGCAGCTTGAGTTTTGTCGCCCTGAGCATAAAAAAAGTCATTCTGCAAACCAGGGAAGAAAAAAATGTAATAAACGTTAACGATGGAAGTAAACATTTAGCTTTTACACTTCTAGTTAGTTCATTGCCGCTATTAGTGCGCCATGCAGTACGAGCGTCTGGAAGCATAACCGCAGATAGCAGTTATTAAGCTTGAGGTCGCCGGACGATGTTAGGCCAGATTGCGCGCGCCTCTTCGGATGCGGGCAGGGATATGAAAGCCGCGACCTTGGTGCAGAGCGCACTCCAGCTCGCTGCCTGACCGTCTTGTGAAAGCGCTCCTCGAAGGAAAAAAGACGCTGGGACGAGCGTGGCGCGTGTCTCCGCAGGAGAGCAGCCCGCGGCGTGCGCATCCTATTTTGGGCAACGGCGCTGCCTTTGATGCCGGCCGCGCACCCCGCGCTGTTTGCAGAGCGCGGCGGCGCCCTCCATTATCGCTGCCAGACGACGCCGGCGACGCACGCTGGGCGCGTCGGAAGACAAGATAATGAGATGACGCTTCTTGCACGAGGGCGTCCTTCCTGCGGGCGCCCACCATAGCGCGCGGCGGGGCCCGCGCCATGCAGCGCCGTGCTCGCGACCTGAGGCGGGCGGACAAACAGCGCCTGCCTAATGGCGTTTCGGCGTAGGCCCGCATGCGTGCACTGAAGCGTGGTCCAACGTTTTAGAGCGAGAGAGGAAGGCGAATTAATTAATCACTCCCGTTTCGTGTTGTCACGTGGCTACTACTGCTACCCATTCGTACGTAAAATCCCTTCTGCTGCCGCTGCAAATGCTCTGACGTGATCGTTAATTAGCTTCGGTGCATGAAGAATTCGACAGAAATAACTCAGTTACATGTTTCAAATAGCGGAGTGATGACACTGCTTTCTGGACTTGTCTTTTCATGCGCGTGAAAGCTGCGCAATGCTGCTAAAGGAGCCGTGGGATTGAATTTGATGGACACGATCATTGAAGCGCCCGCAGTAGCTAGCTAGGTCATCTTGTAATGAAAACTTGCCTTCATCCTGATACTGTTCGCGCGACGCATACGCCCCGCAATTGCGCGTATGCGGTGCTGGCAGGCGTGGTATACTACACTACGCTGGCAGTGAGCTTTTCAAAGCGTATAGCGGAATATTGCTTTCAAAGTAGCATGTCCTGCTGATAGTACGTGCTACAAAGCCCACTGCAAAGCGGGCACGTTTCTTCGTTTGCATGTCACTGACAGGGCACTACAAAAAAGAAAAGAATGAAATGGTACGACAAACGAACGGGGGGGGGGGGGGGAGAGAGAGAGAGAGAGAAGACCCTGCCGAAGATGCAACAGTTACATTCAACCCACTTTCTTGATTTTAACAGGCACATCGTGTGATGCTCAACCTCAGGTGTTATCGCCTACAATTTGTTTTTTGTTTTTTCGCTTGTCAATATCGTGGCCTACTGATTAGTTCGTTCCTAAGCCTCCCGTTTCTTGGCCGATAGGTATGTGCCGCTTGACGCATAGAGAACAGCAGCAGCAACAGCAACAATTGCCGCGTCATGTTCGCCGCAGGCGCCGCCAGCAGGCGTCGCTTTGGCAATTCATCTCTTGCGCGCGTTGGTCGAATTGCACAGCCAAAGGAAATACGAGCTGCACTGGTGAGTCGAAGGCTTCAGGCGGGAGGAGGCCTGCACGCAAACAGTGGGACAGCGGACCCAGGAACGAGCGGGCATATAGTACATCCCACGCGCTTCTCTCTAGCTGCGAAGGGCCGCTGCTACCTGAGCACTGTAGAGCGACACGCGATCCGGAGACGGCCCTTTGTACTCGTTCTGCTGGCACCGTTATCCTTTGTTCTTGCTCGATGGAGATCTCGCGAGTGACACCTGACTCGTCTGCATTGCAAAACCAGCAGTTATCCCACGCGGTAACTTTATGATTTTATAGGCGTCTTCACGAGAGTATAAGCCAAGGGCCTTCATTCACGTTTTTTTCTTTATTTTGCGGAGTAAAAGTCTTGTCCTATATTTCGAGTTCCGGTTCGGGTGCAAATCGAGTTATTTAAATAAAGGTGTCATTCTTCTTTTTTTTTTTTTGCACGGTTTCGGGGCTCGTTTTTGCGCGGCACAGGAAAGGCTGTGTGTTTGGCTCCTAATTTCCTTGAACAATATAGAAGTGATCAGTCCCATCAAGAAATTGTTTACCAAGCCAAATATTTATCTTTTTTTTCTCATTCACCATTCTGAAGCGCAGTGCTTTCCGCGTCTGTGCTCGCCTCCATCGAAATTCGACCGCCATGGCCGGGATCGAACCCGCGTCTTTCGGACCAGCAGCCGAGCGCCATAACCACTCAGCCACCGCGGCGGCTCGTTTGACCAGAACATAAAAATATAACGTTTCGGTGCTACCAGGGGAGCTATACTACTGATTAATTAAGACTTCTGAGTCCTGTAAACCCACACGTTTCTGAGCCATTGAAGACGCCGTATATCTAATTTTGTTCTACTTTGTTGCTGCGCGCTGATACCACGAAATTTCTTGGGACCCTGCTGTGCTGAGCAGTAGTCTCGTTCTTGACATTACTGGAATCTGCGTTATAAAAGCCACCTTACAAATAGAAAAAGGAGAAAGGCGTGCTATAAATTCACATGATTAAAAGTAACAAACAAAACGCGAATATAAACAGCAGAGTTATATCAGGATGCAGGCAGCCATGGCTTGGGATTGCACAATACTGAACAAACAACTCTCAGAACGATTACGATACTCGATAACACGTTATTACAGCGCAGCTGTAGAGGTGATTTCTGCGATTTATTGATTTTTTTGCAATTTTATGCGAATTGAAGCATTGAATGTATTTTATTCAGAAATTGCTCATATATTCTCGCTCAGTTTTTAATATGCAAGCGTTTCTCTCAAGATTTGCAACATGTCTTGTTTTGAAAATTCTTCATAGTGACGAAGACCGTTCTCTGTTCTGTGAAATTAACGCTTAATAACAGAAAAGACGAGCACTCGCCAAAAAAGAAAAAAAATTGTTTTTCCTTTCCTTTATTATTTTTGGCGAGTGCTCCTTTTTTCTGTTATGTTCCCTCCTCGCCAGACGAGATTCCGTCAAACACTCGACTATGAAATAAACGCTTATGCACCATAATTTCACACGTACCGTACCCTTATTTTGGAACCCGAGGTCCATGCAGCACTGTCTCGAAGTTGTGAGTGCATTTTCGGGTGTCCCGATATTAAGTCCTCAATGTTCGTTTCGACATTGTTACATTCGGGCGCCCGGCCGTCTGTATTGGCAGCGTCGTCAGCGAAGCTCACCTGCTGGAAGCCAGCACTAAGCTTCTTTGGGATGGTTCCGAGCCACGCGATAAGAATCGCTCCCACGTTCGAGAACCGAGTACCGAGAGCGCCGCCCAGGTGGATTCCGGGAACCAAGCAAGGGGAGCGAGGGCCCGCGGAACGCCGCCGCAGCGAGCGTCGAGCACCTGACAGCACCGAATGCTGCTACACTGGACAGACTCTTGGCGAAGCGGAGAGGCCGCCGCAGGGATCGAGCGGCAGCTAATCCCCTATGGCCGTGACTAAGCTGAGGTGACCAATGTGGCCTCATTCCCGGAATACGGCAGCGAGAGGGCGGTCGTCTTCCGCTAATCTTCGCAGGCATGGCAAATGACGAAGCGACTCCTTTGGGCTACTAGACCCGACCCTGCGTTCTTGTCCGAGCGTCGACTGACAGCTAAAGAACAGGTGTCGGCGGTGCGTGGAATCTTTCGGCTGGCTACGAGATCATCCCCCTCCGCTGTCGACGTGGACACAAGGGCATCCTCCTCTCTCCCTGGCTCTACGCGTGACGAGCGCGTGTCCCTATGTACGTTGGTGCGTGTTTGTGCGTGATAATACAAGATAGGCCACTCCCACCCTGGCGGAAACGTCCTCAACCTGGGGAATCTGGGGAACGAGAACTGTATAAAACTGGACAGCGAGTGCAGTGAAAATGGTGCTCCTCTTCTGTGCTCCCATGTAATGCTCGGTCGTGTTCCCTTTTGGGTGCTCCTATTGTGTGCTCCATTTAGGGATCATGCTCCCTTTTAAGGCTCCTTAAGCCTCCTTTTAAGATCCTCTCTTCGGAGAGAAGTTCCTTTTGACCTCTATGTAAATAATGTAAATAAACCCCCAAGTTTTCTTCCTCCCATCATCCAACTCCTTTAACTCGTCGGCAATCCTGTCCTGGTGGTGGTGCCGGTCGGAGCAAGCGTCGTTCCTGACCCGTGGTCCCGCCGGGAGTGACTCCGAGCCCCATCCAAGAACTTCAATGCCAAAGTCCTTGTTCCTTCGCGGAATTGACATCGCTGGCAAAGTAGATAGACAACAGTAGAGGGAGATTTTTATCGGTATTTTTTAGAGCAAATACGCATAAGCCAGACATTCCTTTCAGAACCATTGTAAGCGAGTCTGGTTGTTGGCAGCACTGCGTAAGTCAATTCCTGCAGAAAAAGTTGAATTTGTTAGCGGTAAACGACCCGTTCAGAACCAAAAAATCCGATGATATTGTGCAGTTTTTGCAGGACAATGGTAATATTGGTTATGTTTTTTCAGTAGATGTAGAAGATTTGTTCTATTCAGTGCCACAGCGTAAACTTTTGAGTGCGGTAAAATCATGCATTGAAGAAAACGATGCAATTGCGTTCCAGAATGCTGCCGGACTTTCCGTGGAGAATTTTTAAAATGTGTTGGAATACTACCTTAAGGTCACTTTTATTGTTTTTAATGACCAGCCATTTCTACAGCGGAATGGAATTTGTATTGGTTCGTGTGTTACTCCTGTGATCTGCGATATATTTTTAGCTTGTATTGACCGTTCTTTAGACCATGTTTTCAAAGCAGGGAAGATTTTAAAGGTTTTTAGGTACGTTGACGACTTTTTAGTGGTGTTAAATGCTGACCCTTCCTACCAGGATACGATAAATGAAATTTTATGTGATTTTAAGCAACACGGACAAGGTTTTGTTTTTACCCACGAGCTACCCCACAGGAATGTTTTGCAGTTTTTAGACATCCAGCTTGAGGTCTGTGAACGCCATACTTGCTGGGAATACCTACCACGAGCGAAGAAGGAACTCTTGCCTTTTGAGTCTGCTCACTCAAAGATCGTCAAATGGGGCATATCAACTTCCATGCATGGAATCGGCCCTCAGAAAATCGTGTGCGCATAAATTGCAAGCAAGTTTTGATAACCAGGTGCGCCGGATTTTGGCAGCAGATTACCCTGTTTCGCTTTTGACAGGTGTGGCTGAGGCCCTGATCCAGAAGCAAAAAACCAGAGCGCCAAAAAAGAGGGTGACCGAATATGAAACTTACAGGCCTGTGGTGATGCCTTACATACATAATGTCTCCCACCAACTCAAGAGAGTAGCTAGCAGGCATGGAATCCCTCTGGCGTTTTCTGCGCCGAACAAGCTTTCCAAGCTGTGCTCCCGCACGTGCGGTGATGGAAGGCATGGCTGCCAAATCAGGCATGGGACAACCTTTGTATCTTGCTCCACCGGAGTGGAGCCGTGGCCTTTCCGCAGCCGTGGCCTAGTGGCTTGGGCGCCCGTCTCGGCTGCGGGAGGTGGTTGGTTCGAAACCCACCGCTGGACACCCACCGGTAAAAATGGGTACAAGCGGCCCCCAGCCTGGCGCCCGGCTTTCTTTAGGGGTGTTCGCTTGGGAGAAGCTCCGTAAACCCCGCGGCGCCCATCGCGGGCTAAGCCCCAGTTTCGAACGACCTCGCAGCCTGCTAAAGGTGGTACTCCGGTCAACGTGTGATCAGCAAAGCAACAGCAAACAAACATCTTTCCCACTCACGTGTGGGTGGAAACATGTACATACATCGGGCAAACAGGGCGCTGCATAAATGAGCGACTCAGGGAGCATGCGCTAAATGTGAGGAACAAAAGTGACAAAGGTGCACATCTTGTGTCTAACATTATTAACTGCAGCAATTGTGCACCGCGATTCGAAGAGACGGCGATTCTGGGCAGGAGCAGAAATGAACACGCGCGGCTGGCTCTCGAAGCATTCCATATTAAGAAAAAGGCTGAAGGATGTGTTAGCGATACTTCCTTATCACTTTACTCCGCCGAATTGAAGTTTTTGTGCTCGCATCGTCGCCAGTAATCTCGCATGACTGGAATTTTCGTTAGCTTGCGCAAGCGTGGAATAATGTATATCTAAGCGTTGGTGTGAGAAGAATAAAATATTTGTTAGTGTTGCGCCAGTCCTTGTGTTTCTCCCGTGTATGTGGTTCGTCGAATGTTTTGCGCACATCGTTCATCTGTACCACCAACTCTTTGCTGGATTTCTGCTCACTTCTCATCGGCCGTGATGCAGCCCAAGTTTGTCCTGATTTGGTACCCCAATAAGTGTTCCGCCGGGGACTTTCCATCCTTGAGGGGCGTTCGGCCATATCGGCATAAAAACCGAGCTGTGCGCCCATTGAGGTCTGTTCCTGAGTTTTTTATTCAGCCCTTTCTTGGGAGTACACGCGGCTCGCTCGGCTAACCCATTCACTTTTGGGGGGATAAGGGGCTGTTGTGAGTTGTTGCACGTTGTTCCGTGCCATAAAGTCGCGAAAAACCTTACCCACAAATTGTAGTCCGTTATCCGAAACGAAGGTTTTTGGGAGGCCAAACCGTGCCAATATTGCTCTTAGTGCTTCGGCCGTTGTTTTAGAAGGAGCAATTTTTATTGGAATTGCTTCCATCCATTTCGTTTCTGAGTCTACGACGACTGAGACCATTTGTCCGTCCAGCGGGCCTGGGAAATCAGCGTGCAGTCGGCTCCACTTTTCTCCGGTGGCTGGCCACGCCAAAGGTATCTGCGCTGGTGGCATCGCCGAGGCCTGCGCACAAGCAGAACAAGAGTTCACCAGTCGCCAAAATGGCCTAGTATCCTAGTATGGGTAGCGCTTCAAGGGCTTGTTTTAGTTGGTGGAACACTGACTGTGGCTCCTCGGTGCACTCAAAGGCGACGCTATCGTTCTTAAGGCCGCGAAAAGTGGCGAAGTTCCGGACGAAATATCTGAAGCACACGCAGAGACCGAAAAAAACTGACAGTCTTCTTGTCCGACGGTGGTGGGAAGGACGCTACGGCAGCCATTTTGTCAGGATTTGGCTTCACGTCCTCGTGTCTAACGATATGCCCAAGGAACTTCAGCGCAAACCGGCACTTCGAAGGTTTGAGCACGAGTCCGGCATTCAGCAGAACGTGGAGAGCAGCTTCAAGAAGCACAATATGTTTGGCGAAAGTGCTTGAGATGATTACAACGTAATCCAGATAGAGAGACACGTCTTTCATTTCAGTTCGGCGAGCACAGTATCCATGAATCGTTGAAATTTCGCGGGCGTCGTACATAGGCCAAAATCCACCATCGTAAACTCATAGCAGTCATTCGGTCTTATAAATGCGGTCTTCTGTCGGTCTCGCTCATCCACTTCGATCTGCCAGTATCCACTCTTCAAATCGATACACGAAAAATAGCGGGCGTCACGGAGCTGGTCGAGGGTGTCGTCGATACGAGGTATACGTCATTCTTTGTCACCTAATTGAGTCGCGTGTATTCTATGCAGACCGAAGCGCCCCGTCCTTTTTCTTGACCAGTACCACAGGTGCGGCCCACGGGCTGTTGGATGGCTGGATGACGTCGTCGTTTATCATTTCACGCACTTGTTCCTGTATTATTTCTCTTTCCTTCAAGGAAACTCGGTACGATGGTTGGCGAATAGGGTGCGTTGCGTTGTCGACAGTAATTTATGCTTGGCGACGGCCGTCTGGCGAACCCGGGTTGTCGTCGCAAAAGAGTCGTGGTACCGATGCAAAAGAGCGAGCAGTTCGCGCGTTTGAGACGACTCAAGGTTTGGATCCATGTTTAGTGGCAAGGTCGTAGTGCCCCGTGACCCGGGCGGTGTATCCTTCTCAGGAAGCGCAACAGCCCCGCGAACGTCGATAATTTCTTCCATTTGAGCTATAACTGCCTCTTTCGCCAGGTGCTGCGGGTAGTTCCTGAAGTTGGTCCCGAAGATGTTGGCACGCTCTCGTTGCACATTGCTACCTCTCTCGCCACACCAAGTCCCCTCGTCGGACACTTCCTTCCAGAACGCCTTCGCCGCATGCGGTTGTATCGGCTCTGACCGGCAGGAGAGCTGTCGACATTGGTGGCAAGTGCACATGTTCAGCATCAACCTTCAGCGCAGCGCGGGTCGCCCGGGGAGGTCTTGCCGACGCAGAACGTGCTCGGAGGGTCAACTTGTTCCGCCCTAGGTCGATTACTGCGCCATATTCACAGAGAAAGTTCGTTCCAAAAAAAAATGAGAGAGAATGTTTACAACATCCGTATAGAATGCGAAAGCACGGCGTATCCATGTATAAAAATTGGAAATTGTTTTTTGAGAAAAGGAAATGACGCAGTAGCTGTCTCACATATCTCGGTGGACACTCGAACCACGCCGCAAGGGAAGGGATGAAGGAGGGAGTGAAAGAATAAAGGAATAAAGAGGTGCCGTAATGGAGAGAGAGAGAAACGCTTAATGGATAGAAAGTTTCGGTGGGCCCTCATTCCAGGAGCCCATTGGTTTTTGCCACCGCTCTTGCCCGGTTCAGCGAAAGCTGGTCCTCCGAATGTGAGCTGGACAGCGCCGCCTCCCAGTCCTCACTTGTTGGATTATTGATTCTTGGTATAGCTGGGTTTTTCTGGCATGCCCATACCATATGGTATAAGTCGACCACTTCCCCGCAGAAGGCGCTGCGCGGATCGTACGAATTTGGATACATATCGCTAAATTTAACAGGATTTATATAAGCATTCGATTGCAATTTCCTTAAAATGACCCCTTGCTCCCTGTTTAGATTTTTGCGCGGTTCGGCGTATACTTTTCTCATTAATCTCAAATGTTGGAGTAAATCCCTGTAGCTTAATAGTGCTTCAGAATAATTACTTTCCTGCGAATTAATGTTGGGCGACCCGAGGTCTCCGGAATAATTTCGACCACCTGGTGATCCGAATTGCCTTTTTGTGCTTAACATTACGTCCCCATAGCCTGAGTCGCTTTGGGGCGCTAAACTCTCATAAACCAAGCCATCTGTTTGACATTCATAGATCCATGAGTGTCCTTATGATACTTATAATAGAGAGAGGCGGGCTAGCTAGTTGGTGACTAGTGGTAGGATACATCTTTAAGCAAGGCGGAAATTTGGGCGAGTTGGTAAGTGTTCATTTTCGTTCACAGCGCAACAAGAACGGGACACAAGACGAAGGACTAGCACAAACAGGCGCTGACTATCAACTGGTTTTTTATTGAAGAACGAAAAGCGTATAAATACAAACACTGAACTACTTATCAATCAACAAAAAGTTATCTGGAAGGCACGTGGGAGGTTAGATAGCTCAATTCCCTCTCGGATAACGTTATGGAAGGGCTGCTGATACATTTTGCGCCGTTGTGGTAAATATAAAAAGCTTCCATAACTTCGCGTGTTAATTTATTGTTATGTCGGAACAGGATGCGCGTGTTCTTGTAATCGGGAACACATTGGCATTTTTTGCACTGGAAAGACGCCAATGCCAATGTGTTCCCGATTACAAGAACACGCGCATCCTGTTCCGACATAACAATAAATTAACACGCGAAGTTATGGAAGCTTTTTATATTTACCACAACGGCGCAAAATGTATCAGCAGCCCTTCCATAACGTTATCCGAGAGGGAATTGAGCTATCTAACCTCCCACGTGCCTTCCAGATAACTTTTTGTTGATTGATAAGTAGTTCAGTGTTTGTATTTATATGTTTTTCGTTCTTCAATAAAAAACCAGTTGATAGTCAGTGCCTGTTTGTGCTAGTCCTTCGTCTTGTGTCCCGTTCGTGTTGCGCTGTGAGCGAAAATGAATACATCTTTAAATCACGCAAAAAGACAAGGGACGAGGAAGAAACCAGTGCGCCACTGCCCCGAGAAGCAAATGCTGCCACCGGTGGATTTTTTGCGATCCGGGTTGCTCTTCCCGAGCCACTGCCCTACCCTGGGATGGCAGGCGCTGACACCGATGGAATTTGTGCGATCCAGGTTGACAGACAAACGTTAGACGGTTTTGCTCGGGTCAGAGCCACTGCATTAGGGCTTTCGCACTAATGGCATCCTTAGAGCAGTTCTCCAATATCACATATTTGGCGCGGCACGTCTCACCGTGAATCTCGACGCGGGCAGTGCACTCGCCAACAAGGTTTACGAGGTTAACTCCCGCGGTTTCCATGGGCGGGCCGTCTCGCTTGGTGTGATAATGTGGACACGACGAAGCATGGTGCATGAATGACGCTTTATTGAAGAAGGCGAGCGGTTATATAGGCAAGCGGTTAGATAACAGAAATGGGGGCTGCTTCTGCCCGGCTAGGCGCGTGTGCATGACTTGCACTACGTCACATCTCCCCTCTCTCTCTCTCTTTTTTTTAATCGTCGAATCAAGTAGAGTTTCAGAACTCAGGCGCCGGGTATCTTCGTGGTGGTTGGCGCTTCCGTTCACTCCTGCGGAGTTGTGTAGATTCGGATGTCCCTGTAGTGTCTGGGACTCCCACAGCTGGCAGCGGCGCGGGAGTCTTGTGGTCTGGAGACGAGGGAGGAGGAGCCGGATTGAGGTGTTCTCTTGTGCGCTGAAACTGTTGACCCTCTTCCGTTTTGACGATGTAGGCACGAGGAGTCTCAGCCTGCTGTACGACAGTGACAGGGGACCATGATCTTGAGGGCACATTGTACATAGTTGCGGTCGAGCCAGTGCGAAGCTCTGGAAGAGGCCGTGTACCTCTGTTGTAGAAGCAGCGTTGCTTGCTCCTGATGTCTTCTAGCCTTCGTCGCACGGTCTTGGGTGGCACTGTTTGTGGCTGTAGGTGGCTGGTTGGTACAGGAAGCAGCGTTCTTGTCTGTCGGCCCATGAGCCTCTGCACAGGGGACTTCAGAGAAGAGTCCCGAGGTGAATTTCGACACTCAAGCAATGCGGCACAAAACTCAGTGCTGCCGAAACGGAACCGCCTTAACAGCTTCTTAGCTTCCTGTACTGCTCTTTCTGCCATTCCATTCGAGCGGGGATAGTACGGACTAGACCGGACGTGTTGCAGGCCAATCTTATCGGCGTAATCCTTGAACTGTTGGCTACTGAAGGGTGGTCCATTGTCTGTGCAAAGTCGCCTTGGGAAGCCATGTGTTGCGAAGATGTCATTGCATGCTGCAATAACCTTGTTGGCTGACGGCGCTTGCACAAGCCTGATTTCAAAAAAGAAAGAGTAGAAGTCAACAACGACTAAGTACTCGGCACCGTTGTGATGACAAATATCAGCTCCTACTGACTCCCAGGGCAGAGTTGGTATCTCGTGACTTAACAGCGGCAGTCGCGCATTTCTTGATTTGTACTTTTGGCATGTTTGACAGCGTTGAGCGACTTCCTCAATATCGCTGTTTATACTTGGCCAGAAGACAACGGTTCGGGCGCGTGCCTTCATTTTTTCTGCTCCTGTGTGCGCAGCATGAAGAGAAGCCAGTACCTCACTGAGCAGTCTGGCAGGAATGATAAGGCGATTGCTCCGGAACACAAGGCCGGATTCAGTATGCAGCTCGTCGCGGAAGCTCCAGTAGCTGCGTAGCTCGGTAGTGACGTCAGCCTTGTCAATGGGCCACGCTGTGCTTGCATACTGGCGAAGTTTCACCATGCTTGGGTCACGGTCCGTCTCCCGCAGAACTTGCTCCAGGCGCCTGTCTGAAGCTTGAAGACAAGCGATAGTGTTAACGTGGAAATGCGCGCAATGTTCTACGAGCTGTGCTTTATTAGGAAAACATGATAACGCGTCAGCGATGAACAGTTGTTTTCCCGGAGTATACTTGATATTTATATGGTATTTTTGTAGGTTTAGACGCATACGCTGCAGGCGGAGAGGGCACTGGCATAATGGCTTCTTGAAAATCATTTCGAGCGGCTTGTGATCAGATTCCACAATGACTTCTGGCTGCCCGAAAATGTAGTCCTTGAATTTTTCACAGCCGTGGACGATTGCTAGCATCTCTTTCTCTATCTGCGCGTACCTTTGCTGTGCTTCTGTCAGCGAGCGAGATGAGTAAGCTAAGGGGTGTCCATCCTGCATTATCACAGCGCCAATTCCGTTTTGGCTGGCGTCTACAGATAGGGTGATTGGTTTGCCCTTCTGGTAATATGCCAATATGGGAGCCGTTGCTAGTGCTTCGCGCAGTGCTTCAAAGCTTTTTTTGATGTCTGTCTTCCCAAACCCATGCAGCATTGTTTTTTAAAAGTTCTCGGAGCGATGCTGTGAGCGTTGACATATTAGGAATGAAGCGGGAAACGAAGTTCACCATACCCAAGAATGTCTGTAGCTCTTTCCGGTTGCAAGGGGCCTGCACGTGGAAAATATCTTCCAGTCTCCCTGGATCCAGGCTCAACCCGTCGCGCGTCAACACGTGGCCTAGGTACTTGACGGATTCCTGCAAGAAGTTACACTTTGTTTTGTTCAATTTCAAGTTGTGCTCCTGACATCTTGTCAGCACATTGACAAGATTTGCGTCATGCTCTTCTTTAGTGCGACCCCAGACTAGAATGTCGTCCATCACGACTGCTGTGCCAGTGAGACCTTCTAGTACTTTGTGCATGGCGCGCTGAAATATTTCGGGAGCCGAAGAAATGCCGAAAGGCATACGTAGGAACCTGTAACGACCATACGGAGTGCTCATCGTGCAAATTCTGGAGCTTTCCTCATCCAGTTTTATCTGCCAAAATCCCGTAGCGGCATCCAAAGTCGAAAAGTATTGTGCTCCACACAGAGACGGTGCAATGTCTTCTAGCGTTGGCATAGGATAATGTTCCCTCAGCAGCGCTTTGTTCAAATCAGATGGATCGAGACATATGCGTACCTTGTCGTTCTTTATGACGGTAACCATGTGGCTGGACCACTCGGTTGGCTCGGTCACCTTGGAAACTACTCCGGCTGCTTCCATGCGGTCCAGTTCCGCTTTTACTCTGTCCTCGAGTGCGAACGGAATCCGGCGTGCTGCTTTGACCACTCCTTGGGAACCTGGCTTGAGCTTCAAGTGGTAGACGACACCCTTGAGCTCGCCTAATCCGGAGAAGACGTCTTCATACGGCTTGACTACGTCGTACAGCTCTTGGTGCTCCAGTGAAGCAATTCGGCGAATCAAGCCTAGCTTCTCGGCAACTGAGCCGCTAAGAGTCACGGGTATGTCGTCTTCCATTACGAAGAATGTCGTTTCAAATGTTCCCTCGGGTCCGGTCACAAGAAGGTGACTACGTTTCGTTGCTTTTTTCTGAAAGCCAAAAAATGTGTTCAGCACGACAGCGCAGTTTTCGGGTTGCTTTTGAGTTATCTTCTGCAGCTGGCTGCGTGATATGACCGAGCAATTGGCTCCTGTATCAAGCTTGCAGGCAACGGGCGTTTCTTCTATTTTCACGATTGCAGTCCAGCGGTCGTCTTTCTTGCTGCTTGGCGATAAAGTTTGCAACCAGAAATTATCTGCCTGTCCGTCTGAATTCGCTTCCAGTGACGCCACTTTTTGCTCTTTCACGCAGAGGTTAGCGCTCTGCGTTTTGCACGCAGCTGCAAAATGATTTCTTTTGCCACATTTTAAGCACGTGCGTCCCTTTGCAGGGCATGTTTCACTGTTGTGAACACGAGCACATTTGTTACAGCGACTTTTCATTTGGAGGACCGCATTGACCTCCACTTGACAGTTCTTGCTGGAGTGTATTTCTTCACTTTGCTCTTTGCCGTGTTCCCGAGCTCGACACATTTCAACAGTTTTGGCCAAGGAAGCATTTTCAGAAAGAAGCGTTTCTTGAAGCTTCTTGTCTCATTCCCAGAATGATTCTGCTTCTTAGCATGCGTTCTTCCAGCTCACCGAATTCACAGCTTTTTGCTAGTACACGCAGCTCCGTTAACCAATCGTTAAAATGTTCGTCTTCCTTCTGGTCACGCTTTCCAAATCGAAACTCGTGATAAGCTAGGTTTAGTGCTGGTTTGTAGAACGCTTCAAACTTTCGCTTCAGTACAGCAATGTCGCTTTTATCCTCTCCAGCATCAAATACGAAAGTGCTGCACGTTTTGCGTGCGTCTTCTCCAATACTGATGAGAAAAGTGGCTGCCTGTACCTCTTTCGGTTGTTGGTCCAGGTAGGTTGCAGTTGAGAAGAGCTCGAACTGTTGCTTCCATGCTTCCCAGCTATGCCAGACATCTCCCGTTGTATCCAGGGCCTTCGGTGGTGGCAGCAGCGAAGTGACGGGGGCGGCAGGCTGGGCGCGGTGCTGCTCGGCGTCTGTCATGGCTCTGGTCCGATGAAATTACCCGGGCCTCCCGGATTGCCGTGCTTCTGCCGTCGGTTACGTTGCCCGGTTGCGTTGCGCGATCGCTAACCGGCCACTTCTGACACCATGTGGACACGACGAAGCATGGTGCATGAATGACGCTTTATTGAAGAAGGCGAGCGGTTATATAGGCAAGCGGTTAGATAACAGAAATGGGGGCTGCTTCTGCCCGGCTAGGCGCGTGTGCATGACTTGCACTACGTCACAGATAACCTTACGAATTTTCTGCTGAAGACCGAATAATCGGCGCCGCTCGACGAGCGCCGTTACGCCGCGACCTTCTATTACAACGTTTACTTTTCTAGAGGTCGCAAAACCGTTTTCGTGTGCAAGGGTGCCATCGTTCGTGCTGCGACACTTCAACGTACGCAGAGGATCTTTGCTTCGTCCGACTGCGGCAACGCCACCTCCAGGCGTCGCCATGCTTAGTTTTCTCGACGACGAAGTAGACAAAGGCTCTCACGGTGAGACCCGCGAGGAAGAGAGGCTGGGCGGCGTGGGGACGACGACCGGTATGCACGATGTGGAGCTGGCACCAGCGATGGAGAACGTCGAAGGTAGTCCTGGATCTCTCGGGGCTGTCCACCGTAGCGGGGGCGCGAATCAGCACGGTTGAAACCTCTAAGGCCGAATTCTCGGTACAGACCGCAGAGATGCATGTGGTCAGGCTCACCGCAGTGAAAACACAACGGTCTCCGGTCTGCAGTCCTCCAGATGTCGGTTTTTCGGCGTCCCAGCGGCTCCGGGCGTGCATCATCTAGGGCAGGAACTCGCGGCGTCGAGGGCCGGAATCGGGAGCGCGCTGCTACTGGCGCGAGGTGGGAGACGAATGACGAATGGCGGTGGCATATAGCTCACAGCTGGTCGTTCGGCTGCAGCAGTTGGGACGACTTCTGGTGCAAGCCTGCGCCGCAGCTCTTCCCGCACAGCCGCCGCAGTTCTTCCGGCACAGCCGCCGCGATGGAAGCAGCTGTACGCTGCTCAGGAGCTGGGAGACGTCTTTTCAGATCCTCGCGGACGACTTCGCGAGTTGTTTCGGGAACATCGGTGAGGGCAACACCGCATAAGCCAGGCGAGGCGCAGCTTGAAACGACAAGAAAGGCGGTCAGAAATGAAATGAAAATTGGCTTTTGGGGAAAGGAAATGGCGCATTATCTGCCTCACATCTCGGCGGACACCTGAACTGCGCCGTAAGGGAAGGGATAAAAGAGGGAGTGAAAGAAGAAAGGAAGAAAGAGGTGCCGTAGTGGAGGGCTCCGGAATAATTTCGACCACCTGGGAATCTTTAACATGGTCGAAATTATTCCGGAGCTCTCCACTACGGCAACTCTTTATGCCTCTCGTCAGTCGCTGAATAATAATAATTGGTTTTTTGGGGGAAAGGAAATGGCGCAGTATCTGTCTCATATATCGTTGGACACCTGAACCGCGCCGTAAGGGAAGGGATAAGGGAGGGAGTGAAAGAAGAAAGGAAGAATGAGGTGCCGTAGTGGAGGGCTCCGGAATAATTTCGACCACCTGGGGATCTTTAACGTGCACTGACATCGCACAGCAGACGGGCGCATTAGCGTTTTTCCTCCATAAAAACGCAGCCGCCGCGGTCGGGTTCGAACCCGGTAGTGATTTGTTCTTGTGGCCAATGCGCGCGCTAGATGCTAGCCGCATCGGCGACGAATCTGGCTACTGTAGTCGCGGGGTTGCGTATGAGACCTCCAAAGATGTCATTCCGGACACCCCCCATGAAGGCCCGCGCCTTTTTCTCTTCAGTAGCCCGAGGTTCAGCGCGGACACTAAGACGCAGCACTTCCTAGACGAAGCTTCTGGCGCTCTCGGCTGGGCCCTGGATACGAGCCTGAAGCAGATCTTCAGCGTGCTGTCATCGGTGCTGAACATGCGTACCAGTTCGCTCTTGCACGTCTCCCATGATGCTATAGCGAAGCCTCATGGTTCTCGAACCAGTATTTCGCTGTTTCATCCAAGAAGTAGAGGTTCTGCAGGCTTTGTTCGGGTGCCCACCCGTTATGTCGAGCTACCCGTTCATAGCACTATGGCCATCGTCAAGGCCATCGCCACAGAACGGGGCGACTGTTCTTGGGGTGACAGGCACGTAGATGATCCTCGGCGCAGTCGCGGGTTCGGTTTGTTGCGACTGGGAAGCCATGGTTACGTTTGTCCTAGATGTCCTTGGCCCCTCGGGCAAGAGTCCGAAATCCTGCGCTGATGTTGGCTGGCGCGAATCTCAGTTTCTGCCGAGGACTCCAAGAAAAAGCGATGGCCAGGACTTAATACCGCACTCGAATTACGAGACGGGGTGCGCTGCATGAGCTTCGCCACCCCGCACCTCCACTAAATGTCACTGCTTGACGTAGCGTCGGGCGGCGAGAACAGTTCAAAGCAGGGGACGCAAAAGGTCCTCCAGCAGCAAGGTCGTCGTTGGCACGCGGCGATCGCTTTTCGTCTTTGTCTCTTTCAGTCGTTGCAATATTAAAACAATATTTATTTTGAACGTTAAGCTAGTGTTTAAGACACAGCATATCAAATTATTTGTTAATTTAACTATTTAATCAACACCATTTAAAATTTAGCATTAGAATAATGTTTACATTTAATGTTACAGTAATGTTTTCAACATAACATATAACGTTCGAATGCAACATATAGCGTTATTGCAACTTGGGTAACATTTTTATAGCATTATTCTAATGCTCGATGCTACCTGGCACCGCGCGGCATTTGACTACGATGTGCGTTACGAATGCCATGCGGGCACACAAGATACTATCTTAGAGATATGGCCGCCTCCCCTTCGACGTACTGGCCCTCCAGGCGACCAACGTGGAGCCATCCTCTCTGCGCCTGCCGGGGTACCTCGGCTATGCGGGAGTTACTCGCTGCACCTCGCCAGGCTGCCCCAGCTCCCCCTGCCTTGACCCTGGTCACCAGCAACAGGGCCCGCGGAGTGCTGTTTATGTTCGGGCCGGCCTGCCGCACGTTGTCATGGACCTGTCCGATGCCGTCTCAGGCCCCCTGGAGGCCTGTGCAGTCACCGTGTGGATGGGCGCCACAGACACCACGGTGGTGTTCATCTACATCCCTCCAGGGGTGAGCTGAGCCACACCCTTGCTGACCCCAGTGCTTTCTTGTATCGGCCCCAGAGCACTGGTGTGTGGGGATTTCAACGCCCACAGCAGGGAGTGGGGCTGCCGCACCACCAGCCGCGCGGGCCGTATCCTGATGGAGGCCACGCTGAGGGCGGGCCTTGGTCTTCTGAAGCCCCCTTCCCCCACCTTCGTCACCCTCCGACACTCATCAACCCTGGACCTGGCATTCACAACGCCAGGGATTCGGTACGAGTGCCGGAAGCCAGCTGACACCTGGGGTTCGGACCACTTCCCCCTGTTCCTCACCCGAACCTCCAGGCGGCCCCAGGAGGATCGGACGTACGCGGTGATCTCCTGGCCAGAGTTCCGCGTCCGCAGCAAGGAGATCCCTCCGGGCCAGAGCTTCATGGACCACGTAGCTACCTGCGCCCGCGAGGCTACCACTTTGGTCAGGGTCCCGGCCAGTTCCCCTGTCCCGGACCTCCGCCTCCTGAACATCAGGGCAAACCGCAGGCGCCAGGAGCGCATTGCCTTGAACACCTCCCTGCCTGCGGACTGGACGGCCTACCGGCGCATCGACGCTGCCTGCCGTCGACACGCCAGACGCCGGCGCCGCCACAGCTGGACTGGGGTATGCTCCAGCATACAGAGAAACAGCCACTCGGGCAAAGCCTGGCGCCTCCTGAAGGCTCTGGTCCATCCAGAGATCCCCAGGCGTCCCATCCTGGCCATTGCCATCGCAAGGGCCATCAGCATCGAGGACCTGGCTGAGCTGATGGCTGATCAGTTCAATCCTCCTGGCGGACCGGTCTCCAGCCCCCCTCCAGCCCTGCCCACCCCCAGAACCCCGGCAGCCCCCCTGGTGTACTGGCCCATGTCGTGGCACAGTGCTATGCCGCAATCACGGCGCATGAGCTACAGGCAGTCCTGGACCGCCCACGAAAGCGGACGGCCCCGGGGGCAGACGGCATCAGTCATCAAATGCTCCGTAACCTCGACACCCCAGAGAGAACCCGTCTCCTTGAGGCCTTCAACGCCATCTGGGGCTCGGCCACTCTCCCCGAGGACTGGCTGACGGCCGTGGTCGTGCCAGTCCTCAAGCCACGGAAATCGAGCCGCCTGCCGTCCTCCTACAGGCCAGTCTCCCTGACCTCCGCAGCCTGCAAGACCATGGAGGCCATCGCCCTGTTCCGCCTCACCTGGATTGCCCGGGTCACCAACTTCCTGCCAGAGCAGCTAACGGGCTTCAGACGGGGCAGGTGCACTGCGGACTCAATTGCCGACCTGGTTTCCACCCTGGAGGATGCCCGGCACGATGGGGACGCCGTCATGCTGGTCCTGCTGGATGTCAAGGCTGCCTTTGACACGCTCCCACACAATGTGATCCATGAGGCCCTGAGCCGCCTGGGAGTCACTGGCCCTCTGATGGCGTTTATCCAAGCCTTCCTCCAGGGCCGCACCTTCCGGGTTCGAGTCGGCAGACAACTAAGCTCCCCACGGCCCGTCGCAGCAGGAGTACCACAGGGCTCAGTGCTGAGCCCATTCCTATTCAACCTGGCCATGGCAGGACTACCAGCCTCCCTCAAATCCAGGTCCTCCCACCGGGTGAGGTGCTCTGTGTATGCAGACGACGTGGCCCTGTGGGTGAGGGGCACACCTAGGAGGATCCGTTCTATGCGTACATCTCTCCAGGGGGCCCTGGATGCTGCACAGGCATACCTATCGTCCATCGGCCTCACAGTGTCACCGGCAAAGACGGAGGCCCTGCTGTACCACCCCAGAGGGCGTCGGGCGCACATCACCACCCTGCGGCTCGGTGCGGATGGGCCCACGTGGCGGAACCAGGTGAAGTACCTCGGCCTCCTGACCGACCGACGCCTCACCTGGCTTCCCGCGGTGAGGGCCCTCCTGCCTCGTCTACGACGAATCGGCCAGGCGGTCCAGCGCCTCCAGGCCAGGGACAAGGGCTGCTCTCCTTCCTGGGCCCTCCGCCTCTACCACGCAGCGGCCACGTCTCTAGTGACATATGCCCTCCCGCTGGTGACCCTGCCACCCGCCCGCCTTCGGACTCTAGAGCTTGGACACCGCTCCGTCCTGCGGCAATGCCTGGGCCTCCCGCGCATCTCCCCCATCGCTGCCACTCACGCGGAAGCAGGGTCCTGGCCGCTGTCCCTCCTGCTCCTCCAGACGGGTCTGCGCCATGTGAACCGCCTATATCATGCTCCAGACGGAAGGGCCCTCCTGTCTCGGCTCCGCCGAGCACCGGACTCCCGCATGGGGCTCCTGTATAGTACATTCCACAGGCTGTTCGGCCCCCCTGTTAACCAGGCACCATTCCCGCCCCCACCAACAAGGCCGCCGCTTCCCATCTCGGTGGACATCCGGAGCTGCAGTAGGCGCCGTACACCTGTTGCTGCCCTGCAGCAGACTGCTGCCACCCCGCTGCAGGAGTCCCTGGGAGGACATCTCCAGGTCTACACCGACGGCTCGGTACTTCCAGCAACAGGCCAGGCCGCTGCGGCCTGCGTAGCACCGGCCTTAGGTGCAGCACTGTCGTGCCGCCTGCGGTTCCCAGCCAACTCCACGGCGGCTGAACTGGCGGGCCTCCATCTGGCAGCGGACCTGCTCCTCCTGCTGCCTGGACAGCAGCCCGCAGTCATCCTAACCGACTCGAGAGCAGCCCTCCAGCTGCTGCGCCAGCACCAGCCCAGGCAGCACACGGTGGCCAACCTTACAGCCCGACTTATGGCCATCCAGGATGCTGGCCGTCCGGTCTCCCTCCAGTGGCTGCCTTCACACGTTGGCATCACTGGGAACGAGGCTGCGGATCAGCTGGCCGGAGCCGCCCACACCAATGGCTCCCCGGTGTCCTCAAAAGTAACGCAGCTGGACTTCGCCCGTCCTGCTCTTCGGCAGGCCGTACGGGCCCTCCACCCCGATCCCCGCGTGGCCTCAGGAGTCCGCTTCATGCGGGTACCCGACTGCCTGCCACGGAGGGAACGGATTCTAATCCTGCGACTACGAACGGGCTGCTCATGGACACAGGCCCGGCTACACCGACATGGCAGAGCCCCGTCCCCGGCCTGCTCCTTCTGTGGGGCAGACGAGACTCTGGGCCACCTCCTCTGTGCCTGCCCGAACCTAGAGGCCCCCCGGCGTGACATGACTGCAGGGTACCGCAACCTAGGGCTGCCCTCCTACTCGGACCAGGACCTGCTGCACCCAGAGCGCAGCCAGACTGAGGCCTTCCGACTGCTGCTGGAATTCCTACAATCTACGGGATTAGCCACTCGGCTATAAGCCTGGCTCGCATCCCGTGATCCAGAACACGGCCCATATTTCCTGGAAACCCCCAGCAGTCGGCGCAGCTGATGACTTTGGCGGCAGCTTGTTCACCACCTCGACACCTGCCGTGGTGCCCTGAACGGGAGTGCGGCTCCCCTGATGCCCTCCCCGCGCGCACTGGTGCGTGCGGGGCCCCGACGTGCCGTCTCCCATGGCGGTATCCAGCGTGTTTTTTTCCCTCCCCCTGCTGCTGTCCTGAAGCAGCCCCCCGGCGGTACGACCAGGCCCGCATCCCGTGATCCTGGACACGGCCGCCGGTCCCTTGTGCGCCAGCCCGCTGGCGCCCCAGCTGTAACCACAGCTCCTGCGCGCCGCCGGAAACGGCGGTTTTCCTTAGCGCACCCCGCCGCGCTGCTACCCTGTAGCAGTTTACCCCGCGGTCCTCATCGGCTGCCACATGGTGGCCTCCTGCAGCCCACCCGGCTGAGCTGTAGTCATCGCCCACCTCCGCCCAGCCTTTCGGCCGGACCGGGGTAATGGGCTGCCTGCCTCCTGCAAGCCCCCGACGTCCAAGCGCCACTCCCAGTGCGTGCCGTTCACCCTCCCCAGTTGTGGCTACTGCTGCTGCTGGGACCTGCCTTCCTGGACACCACGGACCACTAGCGCGCGTTGCAAGCGGACATCCCCCCTCCCCACATCCCCTTTCCCAATCCCCGCTCCAAGCTGTGCCCCCGCGATATGGGTGGCAGAAATCGAGCACATTCCCCCCACATAGCCACAAGAGATATTTCATCCTGCAGCTATTTCTAATCAGGAAATATTACTGGATCCTCTTCTTGTCCAAGGTCGGCGCACTGCTGGGGTCGCTCAACAGTTAGATAGCTCGAAACAAACTGAAAGCTTGCGGGCTAATAATCCTGGCACATAGATGTGCCGACTCACAAAGATCTACATTCCATAATTATACTATGCACGCCAATGACGCTTCATTATGGTGGCTGGACGGTCATGAACGCCGGACAGGTTGCCCAAATATCACCTAAACGGTATTTCTTGGTTTGAGTCAAACGTTTATACATTTTTCTGAATGTCGTTTTTTAAAACTTTACTGAAACAGTACCAACTAACGTTCTTATGTTTCCCTAACAGTAGTGGAGCATCTGTATAACTATTAAACAAATGAAACTAACGTTAAAATGCCAATTTCGAAGGACCAGACCAAGAAGTTGTGGTGTTACACGCATGCACACCAGCAGTTTCAGTCAACTCTTCATGAAGGATACTACAAGGAGCAGTATAACACAGCACAACTGTAAGGCATGCCACACATTTACTCTCACCTATTTTGGTTTGTTACCCCGTATTCATGCTTATTGCTACCCATAAGCAGTGCACCTAAATAATTTAGTGATGAATAACTAATAACTAAATTTTTCTAAAATAATTTTGGCAGTATGTGTATAATCTGTGGATGGTGCAAGCCAAGAGCTTTAATTGCAAAGTTCACTACTGGTTGAAATGTAGAAAAGAGCCCTGGAACTTGAAGTAAGCTCGGATTGGTCAGGAACGTTATATTAACGTCATAGTAATGTTTCGCTAATGTTATAAGTTAATGTTCCACAGACATTATTGAAATGCTAATGCTAATGAGGAGTCTGTCCTGGCTTCCATTACAGCTAGTCACTAATGGTCAGCATGCATTCTTAGTGGTGCAACGAGCTTCATGTGTTACTTTGCATGTTACACATATATGCTCCTTTTTATTGCTAACATTACGTAAATTGTTCGAACATAAAAATACATTACACGCCAAGCTGGAATTTGTTTTGCTCATATTTTATTACTAACGCTGTAATTTCATTTTATCTGAAACTTTATATCAAAGTTCTTAGCGCAACAAATATGTTATATGCTAACTTTTAACGTTAGCTTAATGTTATTCCACCAACGCATAACGTTATTTTTGTACTCATAACAAATATGCAATAATGTTTTCTGTTACCTGTGTGGCTACTTCACCGTCCCTCAGTAAGGGTGGCAAAGAGCCGACTGAATACAATTAGCCTTTCTTTTTCGTTCGTCCAAAGTGGCCCCAAGTACCAAGTAAAGGAATATCTTCCGAACTGCCCGGCATGAAGGGGGCTGGATTCAGCGGGAGGCGCTGAGAAGATAAGATAAATAGGCGCTAAACGTTGTGAGCTTCCATGTGGTCGTCCTCGCATTATAATGTCCCATCTCATTAAAGCCTCGAAAATATTGTCAACTGTGTAAAGCTTCAGCTTGAAGACGTTCCTGGCTGTCATTGTAATATCTTGAAAGCAGCTATCAGCTGCACAAGGCAAATGACAAAGGGAAAAAACAGCTACGTAGCAACACGTTCGGACGACATAAACAAGAGCTTGGAAGTTTCACAATTCTAGACCAATGTGTTTTAAAGGAGTGTTGCGGGGGAAGTCGCCCCCCCCCCCCCCTCCACTAAGCGAGAAATTTTGCATCGGTAAACCATGCAGAAGACAATTTTTTTTTTTTAGAAGAAATGCATCCTTCGAATGGGACCGCCCTTTCCAAGGGTGACCCATAAATCCGCGCCTGTTCTAGACCACAGGATGAACTACCTCCGCTTCTTTTCAAATTCTGTTCTGAAGCTAGATTGAAGTTCACTGAGGGGCTTTAATTGCTGCATTGCTGCATTAGCTGCATGAGTTTTTGGCGCCATCTGCCGATAAAAACGCCGACTCTATAAAGATGTGGTGCCCTCTGGGTTTGGGTTTTCGAGCTACAACTTCAACACTTCCGGGCGGTCGGTTCCGTTTTTTACAGCATGGTGTTTTGCCCACGTTTGGATGCCACGTTATTTTGAAACTTGCATGCTTGTGTGCGGACGAAATGGAAGGGGTGAACGCCGATTCCATCAATTCAAAGTTGGAGGCTATGCTGCAGAACAATTCTGACCTATCGCCGGCAGTGGCTTCATTACAGCTGCTTCTTGAGTTCATCGAGAAGGACGACTACACAACCATCCAAGGCATGAAGGACAATTTACAGCATGTTATCAGTGATCTTTGTACGGCGAAGTGCTCAATAACGTGCGTGAGGTCTGCGTGCGAGTTGTTTGTGCGTTTCGCCACGCTCACCTCCCTCGATGGTGCCATTGACGAATGCAAGGAGAATATGTCTACGCGAGGCAAGGCGTTTCTGGAGAAAATGCGCGCAGCGCGCTCCAAGATTGCTGCTCTGGCAGCTCCCTTTGTGCAGGACCGCACCACGATCCTGACGCATTCCTTCTCGCGCGTAGTGCGCGACACGTTGTTCGCCGCAGCTGACGACCACAAGCACTTCCACGTGTTTGTGACTGAGTCGGCGCCCGATTACAGTGGCCGGCAGCTGTACGACGCGCTCGAGGAGAGAGGCATCAGTGTGACGCTGATCGTTGACGCCGCTGTTGGATATATTTTGGAAAAAGTGGACATGGTCCTTCTGGGAGCCGAAGGAGTGGTCGAAAGCGGCGGTATCATCAACAAGATTGGCACCTACACGATGGCCATGTGTGCCAAGGAAAAAAACATCCCCCTTTACGTGCTCGCTGAGAGCTTTAAGTTCGCCAGACAGTACCCTCTGAACCAGAGGGATCTTCCAAACGAGCAGAAATACGCTTCGGACAAGCTCAACGGCAAGTCCGATCTCTCTAAGGAGCATCCCATGGTTGACTACACGCCGCCTGCATACATTACGCTGTTGTTTACGGATCTCGGAATTTTAACGCCTTCCGCGGTTAGCGATGAGCTTATAAAGCTGTACCTGTGAAACTGCACCCTAAGGCCACCGAGCGAGTTAAAAACAGTGTTTTTAAGGAGGAATAAACTGAGAGCGACAATAATAATCAGCTTACGCCAACCGCCATGGGCGTGTAAAGCGCGCTGTTTCATCGAAACTATCCACTAAGCCCAATAAAACGTTAAGAGCACTTGAAAGTGAACTTGAATTTGGGCTCTTGCTGAGGTAGCTTGCAAGCCTGATGTGTGCCAGTGCACACTGTGTAAATCCCTCAGCCCCGTGCATACGCGCGGAAGCTTTGAATCATTCCTAAATAAAATTTGCTCCAGTTATCGGGCCTGCTGCTTTTGGTGGCAACAGATTTTAACCAAAGTACAACCAGTCAGAAGAGTCATATACCGTGCTTTCTTGAAGTGGATGAAATGAAAGGCAAGGGAAAAAAAAGAAGACAGAAGACCGGGGGAAAAGTAGCGCAGCACAAGTGCTTGCCCACTGCCGTGTTTCATTCATGAATCGCGACATGCGTCATTATGTACAAGTGAAACATGTTTGTTTCAGTTTGGTAAATTTCATGAACCTGACGATAGAATTCATCTTTTTGTGAACGCTTCAGGAATGAAAAAGCAATTTGAAAATGCCTGCCAGAAAATAACTGATGTTCGTTCAGGCGAGGAATTAATGTGCGCGAATCGCCCGTTAGAAGCATGCCAAGGGTTTGACTTCTTCGTTCGTGCTGAATAGTCAGGCAGTCTACATGTGCAGTTTCTGCTAGGGCATTGCTTTCTTTAAATGAAGTATTTGGCGCGTTTTGCTGCACGTTAATGCCGCAGTTACAGTTACAAAAGTTGCAGACACCGCAGCGCCCAAATAATCAAAGGAAACTGCTACATGAAGTGGACCTAGTAAATAAGCTGGTTCTGCTACAGAAACTATAATGTTTACTGCGCTCGACCTGCGAATAAGATATCAAATTTGTAACAGTGTTCGATAATGAAAACATGTTTAAGACACTGCTGTTTGAAGTTCGGCTGAACATGGAAAGCACACAAAAAATTACAGCCCGAACCGACGTGATACAAAGGGACTGTCGCTACTCGTGCGCTGTATCACGCGGGGGTCTCTGTGGCAAACGCAGATGCGGAACAGAATAAAACCGGAAAGTAAGCGTACAAGCGAGGAGGACGGCGGCAACATCAAAGAATGGCGCTACCCTGTATGACCTTAGTTTGTTTCGCCCCTTTGTACTGCATGTCTGTTGCGCTCCACTGTTTTGCTGTCGACCCCGACACTAGCCAGGTTAGTCGCCATTGTGACTACGGAAGTGGCATGCAAGATCAAAGTTCGTTATATTGTTTCTTGTAGGAAATTACAAGAAGTATTTTTACCTCAATCCTTTTTTGCCGCGGAGATGCCTTACTTTCTGCTGTCAGGTATAAGACCACCTGTATCTGAAAGCATTAAAATGCGAGCGTATGTTCCGCTATATGCCACCCCCGCGCCGCAGAAGCGCGAAATTCCGCTGATACTACTGACATAATATAATAATTGGTTTTTGGGGAAAGGGAACGGCGCAGTATCTGTCTCATATATCGTTGGACACTTGAACCGCGCCGCAAGGGAAGGGATAAAGGAGGGAGTGAAAGAAGAAAGGAAGGAAGAGGTGCTGTAGTGGAGGGCTCCGGTATAATTTCGACCACCTGGGGATCTTTAACGTGAACCGACATCGGACAGCACACATTCACAAACGCGCATCCTAATTCTTCACTTCAGAATGGGATAAGCAAAAAAAAAAAACGCCATCATGCCATATATGGGATGTATCTGAAAGGTATGTATGCAGGGCGACGGTACTTGTCCTAATCGCATTGATGCAACGTGCCTCCTCTTTCCTGCATGTTTAATCCCATGTTTTCGCCACGAATGAGCCGAAACCACGGGCAAACGATCCAGCATCTTTAAAATGATGGGACAGCGAAGGAGGGGGTGCACACAAAGGCGCTGCCTTAGCCTTTATTTTGTCGGGAGCTATATTTGTCACCTTGGTACATCAGAGTTGCGAAAGTTATCTCCCTTGCTGTTCTCATTTTCTTTTGCCAAACCTCTAGGCTGCCATATTCTCCATATACTTTCTTCAAGTTAATTTTTCCAAGCCTGTATCTATAGATACTGAGGCTTAATTCATGGAGTTCGTTCTCAGCCATACATCCCTAACCGCAAACCATCAAAATTTGTCATGACAATCTAAGCCTATCCTTTAAGATCACGTTTTACTTCCAAGCCAGTTTATTTTCCGTCACCTCAAAGTTATATCAGCATGAATGTCCCCTAGTGAGAATTCTAATAACGGATCCAGCTATATATAACCTGTTTGATGCATTTCTTATTACACTAATTGCCGACTGATAGGCAATCCGTCTAATAGGAAATGCATCAAATAGAAAATATGATGTGCGATTAGGTTCTGTGACGCTGGGAAGTAGTATTTGTAGGTCTATCATAGGTCTCCATTTGAAGCACGTGTGTACTAATAACTTGAGAATATAAGGAGCATAAAACCTGTGCACTTACCGTATATAAATTAGGCAGCCGTCACTAGGCGTTTATAGCTCCCTGTAAAAAGCGTAGCCATATTGGTGGCGAGCTGTTGACCATTGAAGCTGCATAAATAAATATCACTAGATATTCGTTTGCCTTTGAGGTTCTGTCAATTGAAGACCGCAGTTATTTTTACGACAAAGAAGTTGGTGATGTTCTTGTTTCAAGTCGTACATGCTGCTTCGTCTTAGCCAGATTCAAGCCCATATAAGACTAGTAGGAGCAAAATACAGCAAAAAGAGGTATGCATTAGACGAATACATACTTGTATTAGAACATTCGCATAGCTAAAGATACATCCGCCGAATTTTCCTTGTTCCATATCTACTGTCCTGAATTAATTTTCCCGCGATTATGTGGGTAATCGCCCTTGGGCTATTTAATGGTTGTATTTTGCTTCGAATCTGAGATGGCGACCAGTGGTCGTTAATATGAAACCCGGTACTATTATAACCTTTCCATAATCTTAGGCTAACGTCGTGGTTACTTCCCCTGCGAAGCTGGCGGAGTGTCCCTTGTGTTTTCCAGCTGCTCTTCCCTACGCGTTACTTCGCCACGAACTTGCCTTAGCTGGTGGAGCCTCCAAGTGGGAGGTTTTTGAACTTCGCGGAAGAACAAGGTGTAGCGGGAAATTGAAACTTTGTCTGTTGTCGGTTCGTTACAATGGCGTTAAAATATTCCCCTTCTTGTCGATTTGGGTACTCAGAATAAAGAAAGGGGGGGGGGGGGGGGAGGGTTGGGGTATCTAACTCAAAGTTTACTGATTTTACCTTTTAAGCACAAATATACAAGCTTTAGCGTAAGTTTCGTCTCGCTGTAAACTGCGTGTGTAAGTTCAAAAGCTAGCTCGATTTCAGTGTTGCCATCGTCTGAGTTCTAATATTAAGAAAAAGAACATTTGTGTTGCGATAGCCTCAGATACAGCGTGCAACTGCGCGTCGCTCACATTGAAAACGCGGAAGAATACCCACGCTTGTGTTCTCGTAATGTCCTGCATATAGCTTCTTATACCTGCCGTTATGCCGACCTGCAACACTAGAACAAGACGCAGCATTGTCAACAGAAAGCGCAAGAAAACGATCAGAAGCATCTCCTACTATTTGTGTTGTCAACGTTGCGTGTTATTCTGATTAAGCTTGCAGTACCAACAAGCCCGACATCATACCTTACTGAACTCGCGTATTCTCTTCTGCTTAATCTTCGCACTTCCACGAAGGCGTACAGCTACAATTCGCGAGTTCTGAAGTACGGCGCTGCCAAGAAATATCCGTCCGAGCCTGATTTAGTGGTTTTTTTTATTGTTTCACGCACGTGCAGCCCTCATTGTGCTGGTAAGTGAAACAGCGACGGAGGCGAGGGCGGTGGTTTCGCGCCTTCGCAACAAACTCGTCGCAAGGCGGCGCGCGTCCGTTTC
>NC_135497.1:91874996-91929996 GCF_052857255.1 Amblyomma americanum
TACAGCCTGTTTTGTGTACTCGCTAAAATCTCGCTTAACCGTGAGAGGAAAAATTATTCGATTGTAAAAAAGATGGAAAAAATTCAAGAGCCGAGTTTGTAGTCGCTGCAGCGTGTTATATCGTATAAGACAGCGAGCTTGCTGCGGGATTGGGTAGCGTTAATGACGACGTTTGTCGCCATCTCCCTCATGCCCTTATTTATATCGTCCACGAGCCGCAGGAACTAATTACTGAATCACAAAGTGAAGCGAGCGAGGCTATGACTACAAGTGTAGTCTGTGGTCGTTCAGCGAGTGCCAGCCCCCCACCCCCTTTTTTTTTTCCATTTCGGCACTGTCGAAATGTGTCCTTTTGGAGTTGCCATGGAGAGGAGACCATGTTCAGGCAGCTAGCGAAAAAAAAAGTTTTCACAAAGGACTTGCGAGTGTAACTTAGGTAAGAAGGGAGAAAAGAAGGTCTGGTTATACTCTGCGGGCCACCCAGTGCCATAGGCCTGTATCTTATCCTATATGGTGAACAGGCGGACCGTCTCCCGGTGTGCGGCGTCCTCAGCGTAGCGCTCATTTTATTAGCAAGAATACAACTGCGCGTAATCTTCGCCTCCGCTGCTAGATTGCTACATACCACCGGTGGCACGCGGCTTCTCGCAGCTGTCCGAAAAAGCAGTGCAAACTGACTGCGACTGCCTCCGTCGTGTCAGAATCCGCGGCGGCCGTGTTGACTCAGTCGGCACGCAGCAGCTGCCGTTGCAGAAGACACTTTTAGCCGCCATTGTTTAAAAACGACAGCGGCTGTTTCGGGCGGTTAACGCTCCTTCGTGGAATTGTGTATGCTACGCATGCATGTGTCCGCTCACGCATCGCCAGAAAGCAGCCTTTAGCGCCTTAGGCCAATGACCCTCCCAGATGGAACGCGCGGAACTTGAACCATTGGCATGCGTCTAACGAACGGTTTCATGAAACGTGCAAACCTGTTCTTTACACACGCATGCCGTTTGTTCCCAAACTTCCCTATCAGTGGTCTCCGTCAGAACCAAACGTGTCGCTCTACTTAAATCACTAGGGCTTCCTTTTACGCTCTGCCACTTGTATGCGTTTGCGAGAGAGAGAGAGAGAGAGAGAGAGAGGAGAGAGAGAGAGAGGAGAGAGAGAGAGAGGAGAGAGAGAGAAATGAAAAATTGCTTTTGAGGGCGCTATGAGACGCATTTAGTTTTCCACCGAAAATGGGTACACCGTTTCACCCGGATTATTTTCTCGGGTTGGTTCATTGTTACGTGAATATGAGAAATGCGAGAAAAGAAGCAGGACGAATTGTCTTGTTACTTCGAGAAGACTTTCTCGTGCAAGGTGGTCCACGGAAGCAGAAAGGAAGGAAAACGTTTCCCTATAAGCACAACATTGAGTGAGAGAAGCCTCATTCCGCTGACCAACGTTTGGACAAACGGACTTCGGCACAGACTAAGACGAGCCTCCTTGTCGAAAACAATGGTCAGAAGACTGAGACTAATTCCTCCCAGCTCTTTCTCTGTTGGATCTCGTTCTATGGGGAGTGTTTTGCGGCGGGTGGTGCGAAGCCAGCAACCGGGCGGCCGCCGTGCCAGAAAATAGCGCGGTGATTCGTCGCTGCCTCCAGTCAGGAGCAGTGCACTGGCAGGGCATGTAGCAACAGCAGCAGGCAGCTACACGCAGCTGGCGGCGAAGCGAGAACGTGCCTGTCGGTTCAACTGTCGCGTTGTGTCCGCTTCCCTGACGCGGCTGCCGTGCGTGGTTGTGTCGCTGCGAGTGGCGCGTAAACAATGAACCAGATTTCCTCGTGTCTGTCGGGGCGCCCCCATGCATGACGCTGCCAGTGGTGGCGCTTTCTGAGCGTGCATCGCGGGCCGATGAGTGTGCGGATAAGAGATAAATAACGAGAGGAGGGATGAAGAAAATGGAATGGGTTCGCAATTACTGCCGCGCCCTATTGTCGGCACAATGGGGACACCGCAGATATGGGGCAACTTTGTTCGTATTGTGAATGCCCGTAATGTAGCCGTTTTGCGCCGCCACGCGTCGAATCGACACAAGCGCCGGCTGAAACACGGAGCCATCTCAATTAAGTGCTCGAATATATGTCGTCACGTATGTTCCTCTTTCCGAATTCCGGAATAACCGAGTTTTATGATCTCGCTGAAAGCGCATGCTGGTAGCGGTAACGAATTGTTCAGAGGTATATCGTGTCTCTACTCTGCTGTTAAAGGTATTGAAAAATTGCGCTTTGTAAGAAACACCACTTCTGCTATCCGACAAGCATGGGTATCGTGAACTCTTAGCAATGCCAGCTGCAGTGAAGGCGCTTTTGAATTTCGACGACCGCATACAATTTCCTCTAAGCAACAAGTTTTCAGCACAAGGATGTCCCTGTGCTGAAACTTTGGTGCTTTGAGGAAATTGTAGTGGTTGTAGAAATTCAGCTACAATGCCCCATCACTGCAGCGGGTACCTGCCTCCGCTGAGAAAGATACGCGACTTGTCGTTTCAGAAGGGCTGCGTCCGAGTCAATCTTCGCCGCTGCAATTAGACCGGGCTCGACTGCCTCGCCTCCACTGTTGGAATTTTTTTATATATCAAGTCTGCCCTTTGTTATGTACGCATGAAAGTTGAAATATACACTAAGGCAACATTTTGTAGCAAGCATTAACTTTACCCATCACTGGTACCATGAGGGATCACACGTGATTATCCATGGCTCCGTTCGCATATTTTTTTTTTTCCTTCTAAATAATTCTGTAATATCATTCACTTGAAAATGCCTACATTATTCGGACTGCGGGTGGACGAATAGAGATTGTTCAAAATCCATTACATCCTTCTCTGGATCCACTATTTGCTTGTAGTGTTCATTTTAGATGGACTGTGAGAGATTAAATTCATCTCATGGCTTTTGGAGGTATCAAGTTATTACACCACCGTGTGTATGAGTGTCTTTAGTTGCTCGTTATTAAGGAGGCTGACCACAGCAGTAAGTTGAAGCAAGTCCTGTCTAAAACGAAAAAGTGGGGTGGTGTTTCGTGTTCGCTTTTAACTGTTTGCAATGCGTCCAGAATTAATGAGGATCTAAGTCAGAATGAAAAAAAAATGTATGCGGGTGCAAGGTCATTGCGGAGGTCCGTCCGTTGCGGCATGGCCTGCAGTCTTCGAGGCAGTGCACAGGTTCACGGAATTAGTGGAAGCTGTCTGTCTGTCTGTCTGTCTGTCTGTCTGTCTGTCTGTCTGTCTGTCTGTATGTATGTATGTATGTATGTATGTATGTATGTATGTATGTATGTATGTATGTATGTATGTATGTATGTATGTATGTATGTATGTATGTATGTATGTATGTATGGTATGTATGTATGTATGTATGTATGTATGTATGTATGTATGTATGTATGTATGTATGTATGTATGTATGTATGTATGTATGTATGTATGTATGTATGTATGTATGTATGTCTGTCTGTCTGTCTGTCTGTCTGTCTGTCTGTCTGTCTGTCTGTTGTTGTTGTTGTTGTTGTTGTTGTTGTTGTTGTTGTTGTTGTTGTTGTTGTTGTTGTTGTTGGGAAGAAAGAAAAGGAAAGTGCACAGGCCTGCCCACTGGCTCAAGCCGAGCCACAATCGCTACCACGTGCAGACAGTAGGAGAGTTCAAAGATGGGATAGAAAGACAGGATAGAAAAGACGCGCGGTATAATGCCCCAGGCCGATCCCGGAGGCAGTGCAATACCGGGCCAACCGGTGGCGGAAGTGAAGCAACCTTCAAGCAATCCGCCACATTTCCAAAAATAAGTCAATTGGGACCCGTATCAGATATTCTACGTGGTACTAATCAGGCCGATTTGCTGCCTGTCTAAAAAAAATCGTTCGTTTTCCTCCCATGGAAAACTGTAGTACTGGTACACTTTTTATCAGCTTAAATGTAACTTCCTGAATGTCATGCTGCCCGTTAAATGCAGATAGAAAGCGAAGTGACAACTTGATGCTAGGCGATATGACTTTTTATTTGTTGCCTTATGTATACACCTAAAATGGCCCACACTCTTGTGTTACCTGACGGATGTGTCCGTCTTTGAAAATTGACGAATTATTTGGTGCATTCCCTTAAAGTGCGCAGTATCGGAACAGTGCTCTGCATCGGCAAGACGACGATTACATGATTTTGCGGTGTGAACAAACCAAGAATGACTATGCCGCAGGGCAACGATTAGTAGATGCAGAATGGCTGCTTTTTGATGACTGAGGCGAGGCTGAACGTGCTTAGAGCGGCCGTGATGACAGACTTCTCCAGTGGCATGTGGTGAGAAATATGGAAAACTCTAGCTGTAGTATACGGCTCAATTCGCGAGATGGCTGATGAGCTAATAATAATAATTGATTTTTTGGGGAAAGGAAATGGCGCAATATCTGTCTCATATATCCTTGGACACCTGAACCGCGCCGTAAGGGAAGGGGGAAAGGAGGGAGTGAAAGAGAAAGGAAGGGAGAGGTGCCGTAGTGGAGGGCTCCGGAATCATTTCGATCACCTGGGGATCTTTAACGTGCACTGACATCGCACAGCACACGGGCGCCTTAGCGTTTTTCCTCCATAAAAACGCGGCCGCCGCGGTCGGGTTCGAACCCGGGAACGCCGGATCAGTAGTCGAGCGCCCTAACCACTGAGCTGATGAGCTCCGTCTTCAGTTTAATGATGCCCAATTGAAAGTTTAAGCGTCTGATTCTTCCTCCTGAGTGAACGCCAACCAGCTTTCCCGGTAGCTAAATTACTGAGAAAAACGCAGCCCACTGCCGCCATCGCGATCATCGGACAGGCCGCGTCCACAGCGCTAGAACAGCACCTGCCAATGAATTTTTAATTAGCCCTGTCTTGCGTCGACTGCGGCCACGCTGCCACAGCAAGCTTTCTGAACTCATCTCTTGCCCCGCAGCGGTGGCTCAGTGGTTTATGGTGCTCGACTACTGATCCGGAGTTCCGGGTTCGAACCCGACCGCGGCGGCTGCGTTTCGATGGAGGCAAAACGCTAAGGCGCCCGTGTGCTGTGCGATGTCAGTGCACGTTAAAGATCCCAGGTGGTCGAAATTATTCCGGAGCCCTCCACTGCGGCACCTCCTTCTTCCTTTCTTCTTTCACTCCCTCCTTTATCTCTTTCCTTACGGCGCGGTTCAGGTGTTCCAACGATATATGAGACAGATACTGCGCCATTTCCTTTCCCCCCCAAAAAAGCAATTATTATTATTATTAACTCATCTCTCTCCTCCACCCAGTCTTCAACTTATCAATCCATTGTAGCTCTCTTTTAGTACTGCTGCCGCTAAAAGAAATCACGTGAAACGCTGTTGAGGTTAATATTGCCCCTTCACATTAAACAAAACTACGTATCCTCACAATCATGAAACGTTGATGATGACGTGTATGCCCAGCCGAAGATCAATCTGAGCTAATGAGAGTAGACGCGCATCTCTTTGTAAATTTCTGCTTCTTTTCTGTTTCCTAGGGCGTGATGGTCGCATAAGGGACAGAAAGAAAAAAAAAATTAATGTGGATTAGCTCAGCTAATCCAGGATATACAAAGCGAAAGATGTCAACGTTCACTGTGTTCGTTGGCGTTGGAGTTGACACTGTTCTAAACGGCGATGGCTTTGAGGAAAGGAAGGGCGCATGAACTGGCTCCCTGGATATGCGGGCGCCTCATTCGTGCTTTTGATACATGTGGCGGTGGTGACAGAGATGGGGCCTGAATGCATTAGCGCTGACAGCGTTGTGGCTGTCATGCGGCACTGCAGCTGTAGCTAGGCCGCAGCGTTCATTTTGGTGATCAATCTCTCGCGATCAACCATTAACTGCATGCCACCTCCCAGGGTGTCAGGGAGGGCGCGCTGCCTATCCAGTGTGCGGAACGCAAGCAAAGCAGGCTTTTGCAGTTGGACACCAGCGCAAAGTACATGAAAGCGAGATTGAGGTCTCCACTGACCCACGGAGCCGGTTGTGCGTCTTTTCATCCGTGAAAATGAACGGCCTTTGCAAAGTTGTCTACGCCAATGAACTGTATGAACGCCGTCGGCTAACTTGTTTTGTTTGGTGAGGAAAGGAAATGGCACAAGTAACCGTCTCAGATATCTCGGTGGACACCCGAACCGCGCCGTAAAGGAAGGGATAAAGGAGGGAGGGAGAGAAGAAATAATAATAATAATAATAATAATAATAATAATAATAATAATAATAATAATAATAATAATAATAATAATAATTGGTTTTTTGGGGAAAGGAAATGGCGCAGTATAGTCTCATATATCGTTGGACACCTGAACCGCGCCCGTAAGGGAAGGGATAAAGGAGGAGTGAGTGAAAGAAGAAAGGAAGAAGAAGGTGCCGTAGTGGAGGGCTTCGGAATAATTTCGACCACCTGGGGATCTTTAACGTGCACTGACATCGCACAGCACACGGGCGCCTTAGCGTTTTTCCTCCATAAAAACGCAGCCGCCGCGGTCTGGTTCGAACCCGGAAACTCCGGATCAGTAAAAAGAAGAAACAGAAAACTGAAAATTTAAAGTAGGATTTTGAGGAAAGGCGCGGTGATGCGCAGCGGCGGAACACCTGTTGGCTCGGTGCTACTAGTGGTGCATGCACAGTAATGACTAGGGAGCGAGAGACAGAAATATCCGCGGCGAGGCGCGCGTTGTACCCGCCCGCGGTGGCTCAGTGGTTAGCGCGCTCGGCTACTGATCCGGAGTTCCCGGGTTCGAACCCGACCGCGGCGGCTGCGTTTTTATGGAGGAAAAACGCTAAGACGCCCGTGTGCTGTGCGATGCCAGTGCACGTTAAAGATACCCAGGTGGTCTAAATCATTCCGGAGCCCTCCACTACGGGCACCTCTTTCTTCCTTTCTTCTTTCACTCCCTCCTTTATCCCTTCCCTTACGACGCGGTTCTGGCGTCCAACGATATATGAGACAGATACTGCGCCATTTTCTTTCCCTAAAACCAATTATTATTATTATTAGGCGCGCATTGTGACGTCATGTTCCTCCTCGGAGCACCGCCACGGCGAAATCGCAAGTTCGCGGCCAGTAAAGCTTTCGCTTTAAAACAAAAGGCGACCTCAGAAGGATCCCTCTCGATTAGCGTCGCAAGCGCGGCGTGTTCTCTCCGCGTGTACGCGTCGCTATCACTGGCGCTGCAGCCGCTGCGCACATGGGATCGGGGCTCCGCGCTCGTCGCCGCTGTCGTGCTGTGCGCGCGACCTCTACGCGTACCACCGAACGAGACACGCCATCATTCGCTCCGCTGGAGCGGCGGCGTTCCGTGGCGAGCTCACTTTCGCCGCTCATCGCGCGTCGTCGCCGAGCGGCCGCGCGCACACGCTAAAGAAAGCGAAGCGCTGATCACCGGGAGTGGCCGTTTCAACAGCTGTCCCTTTCCCGCAGTCCTTGACCGACAGGCGGCGCGACGGCAAAATGGCGGACGCTGCGCGTGTTGCGAGCGGCCCAGCGAGTACAGCGGGCGCGTCTTCGAACAGTGAAAAGCCTTTGGCTACTGACTGACCGACTGAAAATCTGTAACAGACGCTCCCATTGTCGGTGACTAAACGCAGCACTTTGTGTTCCGTGTATTTGATGGATGATGTGCGCGGATAAAACGGACTGCGACGCGTGCCGTCAGTGGGAGGTGCGTCGGCGCGGACGTGGCAGTTGGCATCGATCGAAACCGAATTAATACTGGCACTAGCTGATCCAATTAGCCAATCTCACGCGTCTTACTGTTTGGAACAAGCAGAAACCGTTTGTTGAATCAATTGCAAATGACGTAATGAACCCGCTGTCAAGATGGCTATAGGCGTTTCCAGATCGTGCGATACGCTCTCTCGTTCGGACTTTCCGATTGTTTCAATGGCGGTACTCGATTTGTATCACGTAGAAACCACTTGTGTTTCGTAACCTGCTGCGTTAATGTAGCCCTCGGATATCATTCTAGTTTGCTTTTTCTGGTCCCCTGGGGTCGCTTGTGGTGTCAACAATTTAATGCTAATCTGTAAAGCATGCCGCAGGTATCATAGCGTTATTTAATTCATTCGCATTCACTTACTCGTTTGTTCTTCACCTGAATACCAAATAAACCGATACTGTGACACATATATGGGTCGGTAATATACCGTACGTATTTTTCAAAAAAAAAACAACAAAACAAACGCTACGCCTGTTGAGAAGCAGATATAGATGCCGCGTTATTTCATAAGCAAAACGCTGTCGCTAAATTAAATTGTGCGGTTAAAACATGAGCTTACGGAGAGCTTATCACACCGGGAACCAAGTCAGATTCGTATGTTGACGCCATCTAACTCGTTAACCGCGAACTACCGCTTTGTCCACGGGCAACTACACCTTTCCAATGCGACCGCCATTTTCCTCGTACCTTTCGCCATCCCTGCAAGCGTCGTTGCCAAGGGCCGAGGGCGCATCACTCTTCTTGCTATACAAGAGGTGTGGCTCGCCTAAGAGATTACGAGGACAACAGCTTCGTATTCCCGCGCTAAGCTATTCAGCTCGCTGCAGACTCGAAAGGCGGGAGAGGATGAGATGAAGGAGAAGGGGGATATCTTAAACGTCAGCCGCGACAAAAAGAAGAAAAGCGCGACGTCCGACGCACGATTTGCGTGCCGCGCACACGCCTGGGTGCTGCCGGGTCGGCTGTTCGCTCGAAGCGGAGCGCTTCCCAGAGCGCCGCCGCAGCCCGCGTGTGCGGCTCCCAGAGTTGTGCAAATTGAGGCGCAGCTGCAGCGGCAGCACCTGGCTTCCTCCCCGGGGCTAGTGGGGAGCATATACGAGCGCCTGGCAGTTAGCAGCCACTCTTCGCGCGACTCGGCGCCAGCGAAGAATAGTCGCCGCGGGCCGTCGGCTCTGTATACACGCGGGGCGACCTCGCGCCAAATTTCGCGCCGCATTCAGCAGCCAAGGAGTGCTTAGGCTTGGCCGTATTCGGGCCCCGACTTGTGTTCGTACCCGTTTCGTGATCTGCTCAGTGCGCGCTTGCTGTCGCATGATCAGCGCAGACTCCCGAGGGCACGAGACCGTTAATATTTTAGTGCGAGGACGCCTTGTCGCCGTCCGTGAAGTTCATTTATAATGCGCCACTTCATGGCGCTATGAAAATTCATCACGTCGGTAAAGTAGTACTACGCACGGTTGGCCGTAATGCCTGGGTGATTTTCATATATTCTAGAGGTTAGATGGCATAAGGCGTCCCTCAATGCCTGAGTAGCTTTGGGACGTTAAACCCAGCAAAGAAACAAACAGATGGCATAAGTTGAAGTGAATATTGCACAAAATAAAGGCAAACTATTCTTAGTAGACATTAACCGCGCTTATAATTGTAAGATACCATTTAGTAACAACAGATTCATCCGACTCCAAACGCACCAAAGACCGCGCAATCTAATTATCGTGTTTTATTGAAGCGAAAAGCTTCACTACGCTAGGTAAAGCAGTCGTCGCGTATGCCGGAAAATGACCTAGAACGATCTTCAGCCCAACAACGTTAGCCGTATATGACCATATGTGGTACAGTTAAGGTGTCGAACCCTTCACCTCTGACCTGGGCACATGACCTTTAGTTAACCTTGACCTATTACCTTTGACCTCTTACTTTGGGTGACTTTTGGGTTGACCTTTGATCTTAAGGCCATCCGATGGGGTGATGTGAAGCCACGTGATGACATCCGATGGGGGTGTCGTAAGACCATGTGACACCACGTCACAGCCACGTAGTGGTGTGGGATATACACATAGAACGGCTGTCGCGAGCGCGTAGCAGAGCTGCCATGGACGATCCTCAGACGCTTAGCAAGCCTGCTTGGTTTTCCGTGAATTCAGGGGTAGCCAAGTAAGGCACTGCCACTTTCGTTTACGAATGCGCATGTATTTACGCAATCGAGGTGCTCATCTCAGAGGAGAACTAGAAACTTCGCAGCAGGTAGCCCAGCATATGAGCCTAGATATAATTGCTGCTGTAGAACTTTGCGCTAAGTGAGAAGAATGAATTTCGAAGAATACAGCCGAAACTCGCTATAACGAATATGGTTAGTAAACGAAATATTGTATATAACGAAGGAATGACGATTCCCCTTTGAAGCTCGGTCAACGCGGGCTCCTTGAACTTTGTTATAACGAGGTTCAACTGTAACTAAAAATTTGGCAGAAAAACAAAATAAAAAAAAGCATCGCGCTTGTCCTTGTTTTACCGCTAGCCATATGTAGCGTGCGTGCGCAGCCAAAGAACTCGCTATGAAACAATGAAGTTGATATTTCTGAAAACTTTATCTTTTGCAATTAACACAGAAAAAACACTGGCACGTTCAATAATAATAATAATAATAATAATAATAATAATAATAATAATAATAATAATAATAATAATAATAATAATTGGTTTTTGGGGAAAGGAAATGGCGCAGTATCTGTCTCATATGGTTGGACACCTGAACCGCGCCGTATGAAGGGATAAAGGAGGGAATGAAAGAAGAAAGGAAGAAAGAGGTGCCGTAGTGGAGGGCTCAGGAATAATTTTCGACCACCCTGGGGATTTTTAACGTGCACTGACATCGCTCAGCACACGGGCGCTCCTTTGCGTTAAACGTGCAGTCGAACGACAGCACGCGTCCAAGCGTATCGTTGGTAACATGATGGTCTCGCAGGAGTATGTGGTTCAAAACAAGAACGCGTGCAGGCCATGAGGAAAAAAAAAACTTAGGAGGGAGCGCGACGTCAAGCGGCCAGCCTTCGCAAGCCAAGCGCTCGTGAAGCCGCTCCCTCCCCCGTTTTTTCGCTCTCCCAGTCAGTCCTTAGTATTTTGGTGTTGGTATGTTTTAGTGCGCGCGTCTGGGCGGTCCGTGGCACGGGCGTCTACAGCACGGAGGTTGATCTACAGTGTCTGCCGCGCAAGTCCGCGCATGCACGCGCCCAGCGGCGCTAGATATCACCGCACGCTATCACGTGGCGTGGTCACGGGGGGGGGGGGGGGGGGTTACAGACTCTCTTATTTTTAAGACATTTTTATTTTTTACGACTAGGCTTCAACTCTCTCGCCGGATGCTCCCTCCTCAGTTTTTAAAGCGACAGCTTTACTGGCCGCGAACTTGCGATTTCGCCGTGGCGGTGCTCCGAGGAGGCACATGACGTCACAACGCGCGCCTCGCCACGGATATTTCTCTCTCTGTCTCTCTCGCTCCCTAGTCACTACTGCGCATACGCCACTAGTAGCACCGAGCCACAAACGTTCCGCCGCTGCGCAACGCCGCGGCTTTCCTCAAAATCCTACTTTCCATTTTCAATTCTCTCTTTCTTTCCCTCCTTTTTATCTCTTCCTTTATGGCGCGGTTCGGGTGTCCATCGAGATATGCGAGACGGTTACTGTGCCATTTCCTTTCCTCAAAAACCAAACAAAAGAAGTTAGCCGACGGCGTTCATACAGTTAATTGGCGTAGACATCTTTGCAAAGGCCGTTCATTTAAAGGATGAAAAGGCGCACAACCGGCTCCGTGGGTCAGTGGAGACATCAATCTCGCTTTCATGTACGTGGCATCGGCGTCCAACTGCAAAATCCTGCTTTTGATTGCGTTCCGCACACTGGATAGCCAGCGCGCCCTCCCTGACACCCTGGGAGGTGGCGTGCTGTTAATGGTTGATAGCGAGAGATTGTTCACCAAATGAGCGCCGCGGCCTAGCTATTGCTGCAGTGCCGCATATCAGCCAAAACTAGGTCAGCGCTAACGCATTCATGCTACATCTCTCTCTCACCACCGCCACATATAATATAATTGGTTGTGTTTTTTGGGGGAAAGGAAATGACGCAGTATCTGTCTCATATATCGTTGGACACCTGAACCGCGCCGTAAGGGAAGGGTTAAGGAGGGAGTGAAAGAAGAAAGGAAGAGAGAGTTGCCGTAGTGGAGGGCTCCGGAATAATTTCGACCACCTGGGGATCTTTAACGTGCACAGACACTCGCACAGCACACGGGCGCCTTAGCGTTTTTCCTGCATAAAAACGCAGCCGCCGCGGTCGGGTTCGAACCCGGGAACTCCGGATCAGTAGCCGAGCGCCCTAACCACTGAGCCACCGCGGCGGGGCTTATGAAGCACGAATGAAGCGTCCGCATATCCTGGAGCCAGTTATGCGCCCTTCCTTTCCTCAAAGCCATATCGCTGTTTAGAACATTGTCAACGCTAACGAACACAGTGAACGCCGACATCTTTCGCTTTGTATATCCTGGATTAGCTGAGCTAATCCACATCAATTTTTTCTCCTCCATGGTGCTGGCGTATATTGGTTTGGAACACACTTATTGTCAGCTTTCAACCCTGTGTGGGCGCTATACTAGATGGCCTCGAGCCCGTGTTCTCGGCGATCTTGTGAGCCCACTGAGATGCCCGGACTTGTGTCAACGGGTCTGAGCTGGCCAGTATAGCCCTCCACCGCTCTAGAGAAGGGACTGGTAGTAGGTCCGCCGGTGGCGGCGCCTTTTTGCAGCCCCATAGAATGTGATCGTATCCGGCTATCTCGCCGCATTCTTTGGCAAGTTGGATTGCATTGTGTTGGGGTACATGTGAGCTAGTTTTGACGGGCTAAAGAAGGCTCGCGTCTGGAGCCGACGCCACGTTACCTCCTGCCTTTTGTCGAGCGGTTCTTGTCTGGTGGCGGATATATCCTCCTTTCCAGTTTAAAGTGATTAGTTGTAGTCGTGAAAGGATATGAATGCATCTCTCGTGAAATTGGGGACTCAACCTGGCTCACTGCTCGGCTGACATAACCTCGAGCTATACTGTGGGCCAATTCGTTTCCCTTGTTCCCCGAGTGTGCCGGCATCCATATTAGTTCCACCTCTCTTTGGTTCCAGTCTTTATGGCCTTAGGATTCGTTCTGTCTCCTTGGAGATCATACCCCTCGCGAAATTGTTTATAGCGACTTTGGAGTCACTAATTATGGTGACTGCTTTGGTGTTGAAAATTGCCATGGCGATAGCCACCTCCTCCGCTGTCCCCGAGTTCTTTGTTTTAACCGAACCGGCCATTAATGTTTCACCCGAGTGTTCACGCCCACGACCACAAAGGAGTCGCCTTCCTCGTATTCCGCCGCGTCTACGTAGGCAGTGTATTCCGAGCCTTCTAACTTGGTTTCAAGAGCCTTTGCTCGCCTCCTGCCTTCGTGAAAAGCAGGGTACATGTTTTTTGGAAGCGGTTTAATAGTGACTGAGTCCCTAACTTCAGTCGGTAATTTTGCCTGCGCGTTTTTTTTTCCCGGCATTCTATCACGTAGTCCCTAGGTTGGCTAGGATCTTGCATCCCGGTATGTGTGGTGGCGAGCCGTCTTAATTGTGTGATTAGATCTGCCTCGCACAGTTCCGCGATGGTGTTGTAGATCCCAAGTTTAAGAAGCCTTTCCGTAGGTGTGCCGTGGGGTAATCCCAGGGCTGCTTTATATGCCTGTCTTATGATCCCCTCTATTTTGTTCTTTTCCGCCAGCCCTAGTTTGAGATAGGGCATGGCGTATGTTATTCTGCTTATAACAAAAGCCTGAACCATTCGGCACAGATCTTTCTCTTTGACTCCTCGTCTTCTGTTGGCTGTTCGCGTTATCAGCCTGGCTGTCATGTAAATTGCCGACTTAAGCCTGTTTATTGTCTCTGTGTTCTTTCTATTGTCCGGGACTATCAGTCACAAGACCCTGATTTTGTCCACTCTGGCTACCGGTGTCTCATTGACCTCGATCAGAATGTCTCCTGCGTAGGTATCGCGTTTGCTAGCCCCCCGGATCACCAGAAGTTCGGATTTGCTTGGCGAGCATTTTAACCCTGCCCATTCCGCGTATTCCTCGACAATGTCCATCGCCTGTTGTAGATTTTCTTCTATTTCACCATCATTGCCTGTGTGCGTCCATATTGTGATATCGTCCGCATATAGCGTGTGTTTTATTCCTTTCACGGTCTTCAATAGTGGTGTAGGTTCTTTAACGCTAAGTTGAATAAGAAGGGGGACAGCACTGAGCCCTGCGGGGTGCCCTTGTCTCCTAGCTTAAAGGTTTCCGACTTAATGTCTCCTAAATTTACTTCTGCTGTTCTTTCGGTTAGAAAGTCCATAACGTATTCGTAGTTTCTCTTACCAGGGGCAATTTCCGCCAGATTAGTTAGTATGGCGTCATGTTTGACGTTGTCAAAGGCTTTACATAGATCGAGGCCCTGTATAGTTTTTGCGCCTCCTTTATTGGGTGGGTCTATGATGTCTGTTTTGAGCTCGAGCATTACGTCCTGCGTGGAAAACTTGCTCCTAAATCCTAGCATGGTTTCGGAAAATACTTCTTTTTCCTCTGTGTACTCCTGAAGTCTGTTTAGTATTATACGTTCCATCAGCTTCCCCAGGCACGACGTTAGCGATATCGGCCTGAGGTTTCCCACTTCAAGTTTCTTGCCGGGTTTGGGCATAAAGACTACTTTAGCATGTTTCCATTCTGAAGGTAAACTGCCTTGTTTCCATATCTCGTTTAGGAAGTCAGTGAGTGCCGTGATGGATACTAGATCTAGATTCCTCATCATTTTGTTGGTTACGCCATCTGCCCCCGCCGCCGACGTGGTTTTTATTCGACTCATTGCTCTCCATACCTCCGCCATCGAGATGTCCCTATCCAGCTCTGCGTTCTCTGATCCTCGGTATGCTAGAGAAGAGCCCCCTTTGTCTGTGTTGAGGTATCTTCTCCTCAGTTCTTCTATTAGGTCTTCGGCCGTGCCCTGGTATTTGTGAACCAATCTTTTCAGCTGCCCTTGTGCTGCCGTCTTATTTTGTCCTGGGTCTAGCAAGTGGCGAAGTTGCCACGTATTCTTACACCCTAGCTTTCCATTCATTTCATCGCAAATCTGTCCCCAGTGCTGACTGAAGTTCGTTCGCGTACTCTTCCATCTGTCTTTCGAGTGTCGATATTCTCTTCTTCAGCTTTCTATTGTGCCTCTGATTTTTTCCCCTCTTCATGAGGCTCTCGTGGGCTTCCCATATATGGGCCAACCTCGAGTCTGTGATATCACTATTTCCGCTGGTTGGGGTCTCTCTAGTGTGTCTGTTTACAACTCTTTTGAGTATCTCGACCCATTGATTTAGATCCGTGATCTCCCTCGGAGCGGTTCTGTCCCTGAGTTTTCTAAGAGCATCCCAGTCTGTCAGCTTCGTTTTGTGCAGCTTTCCCTTCGGCGGCCTGGTTTGTGTTTCAATCTGTATGATATAGTGATCACTACCCAAGGTGTGTCCTGTGTTTGACTACTTCCCGCCCTCTAGGTCTTTGCCTAGCGTCAAGTCTGGCGGCGTGTCTACACTGACGCTGTTGCCTATCCTTGTGGGGTTCTTGTGGATTGTTTAGTACTGTGAGTCTTAAGTGTTGGATTTCAGTCCATAGTTTGTTTCCCTTGGGGGATGCCGTCCTATATCCGCATGCCGGATGCGGGGCGTTGATGTCCCCCGTGATTACTAGTCCTTTCTGCTTAGCTAATCTTATGGCTTTCCGTAAGAGATCCGCCAGCCCTAGCTGTCTCGCGGTTTCTGGGTGAGTGGTATGTATTCCGAATAAAGAGGATATTGTCCCCCTTTTGTGGCGGAAAATCTTCAAGCGCCGACCAATCGTTAAAAAGATGACGTTTCGGCCCCGGCTTACGGGGGCCTTGTTCACAATGACTTCATTGTGAACTTCATTGTGAACAAGGCCCCCGTAAGCCGGGGCCGAAACGTCATCTTTTTAACGATTGGTCGGCGCTTGAAGATTTTCCCCCATGAACATACCCGACCAGACGGGTTTCCGTCGAACTCTGGATTTGTCCTCTTTTGTGTTTGGGATTAGTTCGATGATCACGTAGAATCGATGCCAAACCTTCGCTTAATTGCGTCTATGCCAAAAGTGGAGCCCGGTGCTAACCGCTGATAAATCTGTTCTGTGCCGCATACGTTACTTCATTATTCGCAGTCATCCCTACAGCATTCAGCAGGGTGAATTGGCACTCCAGCTATTTTATTTTAGCCTGGCTTCAAGAAAATCATTTTTGACGCCATCGGCAGCAGTACACTTCATGTCTTGCGTCAAACTGTTAATAAGAATTCGCCTCCATCGAGGCGAAACGCCAAGGCGCCCGTGTGCTGTGCGATGTCAGCGCACGTTAATGATCCCCAGGTGGTAGAAATCATTCCGAAGCCCTCCAATAGGGCGCCTCTTTCTTCTTTCCCACATTCCTTCCCTTTCGGCACGGTTCGGGTGTCCACCAAGATGTGAGACAACTGCTGCGCCATTTCCTTTCCTCAAAAACAATTTTTTTTCATACTTTTCCCTGCCACTCGATTCATATTCGTTACGTCAATAACAAACAGGACTCCGTGATCTGCGTCTGGCAGCGAAAGGTGCTCCGGCCTAGCCTCAGAGGTCTGCGATGAAGGAACTGTACTAGCGTATCGCAGTTTCCTGATGAAAACAGCCGGTGGCAGCAATAACTTTATATCGTGTTTGGTCTTTTATAACTGATACAAATTCCGTTGTCTGTTGAACTATAGCCTATTCGTTTTTGGAACGCGCGATATCGATGCAGACTGACTTGAATTTGATCTTTGAGGCCCTTTTGAGACTAGTTATGTATGGCGCAATATTAATATCGCGCACAGTGCCTTATTTCACAGCCGTTTTAGATGCTGTTTAGATCCTCCTACGCGAGAGATGCTGGTCCACTAACTTACTAGTGCGGGTTGCATACATTACGCTAGACAGCGACGTCGCAACAGGGCTTTAATGCAATTAGGCCTTGTTAGTTTTGCTCTGTCTGCACCACAGCAGCATTACTCGAGACGTGGGCTCAGCGCTGAATGCAGTGAGTGGCATTCCGCTACATTTTTTTTTTCTGCTCGGGCGAGGGCTCTATTTTTTTTTCCCCATCGTTCTGACATGACCTTTCCGCGTGCACATTCGGCGTCATGTCCTGGAAAAAAACAGTCACGCGTGATGAGAACGATAACGTAGGAAGGTTGTGCGGAGAAATAACGATAAGAAGTACAAATGGCGCTTTGCTCTTCCTCCTTGCATTATCTGAGGAACCAGTCCAGCACCGATGGGAAAAAAAAATGAGTAAGAAGAAATTTTTTATTGTTGTGTTTTCATGCGATAAGGCCACAAATTACTTTTTTTCTTCCTCCTTATTTTTCACAGCATGACAGCCCTGCCGATTATCATCCTGCATGAGTAATCAGATATATATATATATATATATATATATATATATATATATATATATATATATATATATATATATTATATATATATATATATATATATATATATATATTAGCAGACAAGGTAAAGGAAATGAGGGGCTCGTTTGACATATTGAGGAAGCCAACAGTCACGGAAACCAAGGGGCATAGGGGAATGTTTTTAATCTTTATTTTATTTGTAGTGCCAATCAATCGGTTTAAAGAAAATTGCTTATAAAGGAGCAGAAAAAACAACCATGCCGCCGGTGGGATCCGAACCCACGACCTCCGAATATCGCGTCCGGTGCTCTTACCAACTGAGCTACGGCGACGGCTGTGTCATATATATATATATATATATATATATATATATATATATATATATATATATATATATATATATATATATATATATATATATATATATATATATGAAGGGAGCCAACAGTCACCGAAACCAAGGTGCATAGGGGAATGTTTTCTTTTATGTGTTGTGATTATCAGTGGCATATTATAGTACATAGATGAATAAATCGCTTAAAGGAAATTACTTATAAAGCAGCAGAAAAAATTGGTAAGAGCAAGCACCGGACGCGATATTCGGAGGTCGTGGGTTCGGATCCCACCGGCGGCATGGTTGTTTTTTCTGCTGCTTTATAAGTAATTTTTTTTAAGCAATTTATTCATCTAAGTCCTATAATATCCCACTGATATGCACAACACAAAAAAAAACATTCCCCTATGCACCTTGGTTTCGGTGACTGTTGGCTCCCTTCATAAGTTTGTCAAACGGGCCCCTCATTTCCTTGAACTTATCTGCTAACACACACACACACACACACACACACACACACACACACACACACACACACACACACACACACACACACACACACACACACACACACACACACACACCACACACATATATATATATATATATATTATATATATATATATATATATATATATATATATATATATATATATATATTTCTAGCCTGCAGCGGGTCTTCCATGCGTCCTCTTATGCGGCGCCCGCCGCGTATAATGCGAGCAAGCTCGAATGATAAATCGTGCCTCTGTGTTTGGAACGATGGGCATATAAATGTCGAGTCTTGTTGCGTGCGGCACTTGAACCCTGGCCGAGGGAGACCAGCCAGCGGGAAGTGTTTCAGAGCCCAGGACACTTGTAGCGCTTTCTTTGCATATGGCGGCTGGCATAGAGAATAGAGCATTGTATGCTGCAACTTGTAAATGTCACCGCCTTCCGCCGCCCATTTTCTGTAGCATTTTAGTCACTGATGAAACCTGAAACATCACGAGTCGGCGTGGCGTGCATATCGGTGTTTTGTTTGTACAGCAGTATGAGGCGGTGTTCGAACGTTAGCTAACATTATGAATTATGCAATTATGTTTCTTCGCTTTGAGTGGAAAACAGGTGACGGCAACGCCTTACGCTTGGCGAAAATGCCTTCTGTGCGACGCGATGTACAGTGCATTTTCAAAGTATTATCTGGCCTTCGGAGACAGGAACGGTCATCCTTGCTGTTTAAAGCGGTGTAAAGCACCTAAGAGCGCCAAAAGCATAAAAACAACCGTTCATTGGCAACTATTTCTCTCACACTATAGGAGTGACCTAGCTGAGAGATTATGAAGAGCACTGTGTCGTATGTACATAGTGGTTAGTGGACAAGGGTAGCATGCTGTAGGCCAACCTTCTTTATTCCTTTTTTTTCGTTGGAGGGGGGGGGGGGGCGGCACGGTTGTAGCAGACATCACAGCTCAGGTGAAACAAGAGAAGCGATTTGTAACTTCTAAAAATGCAAATGGAGCATGAAAACAAACTGGAGCCACTACGACTTCGCCTCTTCCAAACGTGGTGCGCGGAAGTTCCAATTGGGCTATTTATTCCGACGCGAGCGTCGCCCTTCCGAGTATTTTTTCTTTCCTCTCTTTTTGTCGCTGCTGTGGAGCTCAGAAAAATTTAGCAGATGAGCTGGCAGTAGTACAGGGATGCTACTACTGCACGCTTTTTGAAACAAAACGCGGTGTAATTCTTCGGCGGTCAAACTTGCGGCGGCAACTCTGTGATCCCGCCGGCCCGCTGACTGCCGCCTCTCGCAAGCACCAAATCGTCGGACCGACCTCCAGGAAAACGAAACCTTCGTAGCGTCCCAATGGGCGCTGAAACCTCTTTGGACGTCCCATGGATGTCCTGCGGACGTTCGGGACGTCCCCAGGACATCCAAAGATGTTCCAGCGCCCATTGGGGTATAGCTCCAAGCAAAAACGTTGCCTCGGAGCCATCGCTGGGCAGACAGCAAAGGGAGCGACGCCTGCGCGGAGGTGGCGGATGGCGCGCGGCGTCCCACTCGCGAGGAGCGTCGGCGTTGGGAGAGCGCCAAGGTTCGGCCGGCCCCCCAAGGTCGCCGCCGCCGCGCGCTACGGGACCGACACGCGCGCGTGGTGCCGCGCACCCTTCGGCCACTCTCTCTTCCGACCTCGGGTGACGGAGCGCGGTCTAGCCGCGCGTTGCTCCCGGCGTGACTCAGACGACACTCCATTAGTGGCTCGCTCCCGTGAGCAACTGCGAGGCAGCGCAGCCCGTGACGGCTTGTGCCGGTTGCGGACTCACTATGGCGAGCTCGCATTCTTTCTGGCCTTGCGGGCGCAGTTCAGTAAAGTGGTTAGAAGATGATTTTACTGGGATCACACTGGCTATGAGAGTGCGGCACGAACTACGTACTTCGCTTTTGTGGAATCTACGTAGTACATTGCACAACCATTCCTAATCGGTACGATTACGGGATTCCCGCGACGGCTGGGCGTCTCCAGCAGCGAATTTTGCTCGAACGACAAACATACTTGGGAGGAGGAGGATAAACTTTATTTTCATCGACCAAGGTAGCAGTTGGCGTGGGGTTATAGCCCCATCAAGTAGCCATGAGCCCGTGGCGTCCGGCGACTTCTAGGGCCCTTGTCACAACCCGAGTCTGTGTGTCCGAGTCGGAACTGAGCAATGCGGCCTCCCACTGGTCTGGATTCGAGAGCTGCAAACCTCGCGGAGGGTAGTCCTGAGGGCAAGCAGAGTATGTGGGATAGAGTGGCATGTTGGCCACATAGTTGACAAGAGGGAGAGTAGAGCGAAAACAAAGAAAGCGCACATCGAGGCCGGCCAATTCTTAGGCGTAAATTTGGCGCTTAAGCGAGAAAAATGGAGCGGAGTCAAAACTGCGGTGATAGCGATAGCAACGTACTGGAATCCCGGGCAGAAGCTCGACAGTTCTGAACCGATCCGGACAAAACTTCACCGCACTGAAGCCTTGTAGTCTATCAATAGAACTGTTAATTGTTAGCGCCTCGATTTACAACCTAACCTAGCCCTAAGCCTAATCTAGCCTAACCTTAAACCAAAACCTAACCCAAACCAAACTTACGGTACACTGTCGAACTTACGCAGTTATTTAATTGTTAGCCGTTATTTGTTAGCGCACCCTTCTGATACCTAACCCTAACTATACTTAAAGTATAAGCGTCATGATCTCACGAAGTTAACTGTTAACCGTTAAATGATAACGCCTGTATTTAAGAACCCAATCTTGAAGTTAATCCAGCCTTACATCTGACCTAACCTTAAGTAAATTTGCGGTGAACTGTCATGAAGTCATGCACTTAATGGTCAATCTTTAACCGGTAATTGTTAATGCCTCCATCTATAACGTAACGTATCCTAACCTTAAACATAACTCAATCATTCTTACAATAAACTGTCAAACTCACATCGTAGATGCCCATCGCTTGGGCGAGGTGTTGTCCGGTGTCCCGAAAGAAGGTGTTTTTTGTCCGGTGCCCTACACAGTGTGCAAGGCGATTCTCGCGCTTTCTTGAGGAGTAACAAGTGTCGAAAATCTATTACCAGAGCACGCCGCCCCAGTCGTCACCATTCTGCTATACTCAAACCGATTGGGATAATCCCAAATTCCCAGGCCATCGGTTCCACTGAGGAAAAGAATCTCTGAAGTCGTTCGTTTCCTAAATTACAAAAAAGTGTCACTTTTTCGACTTGATTTCATTTATTTTTATCAAAGCTGATCGGCGTTACAGAGAAGAGCGGGCGAAATACAGATAATGCACTAGGAAGAATAATGAGGATGGTTAGACGCTGCATACTTGAAGGAGTCGGTTGCGGCGATGGACACGAAGCAGGTGGAAAGGCTCGTGCTGGCTTTGGAAGAACGGATAATAATAATAATAATAATAATAATAATAATAATAATAATAATAATAATAATAATAATAATAATAATAATAATAATAATAATAATAATAATAATAATTGGTTTTTGGGGAAAGGAAATGGCGCAGTATCTGTCTCATATATCGTTGGACACCCGAACCGCGCTGTAAGGGAAGGGATAAAGGAGGGAGTGAAAGAAGAAAGGAAGAAAGAGGTGCCGTAGTGGAGGGCTCCGGAATAATTTCGACCACCTGGGGATCTTTAACGTGCACTGACATCGCACAGCACACGGGCGCCTTAGCGTTTTTCCTCCACAAAAACGCAGCCGCCGCGGTCGGGTTGAAAATTGAAAATTCAAACTCTGCGTTTTTATGGAGGAAAAACGCTAAGGCGCCCGTGTGCTGTGCGATGTCAGTGCACGTTAAAGATCCCCAGGTGGTCGAAATTATTCCGGAGCCCTCCACTACGGCACCTATTTCTTCCTTTCTTCTTTCACTCCCTCCTTTATCCCTTTCCTTACGGCGCGGTTCAGGTGTCCAATGATATATGAGACAGATACTGCGCCATTTCCTTTCCCCCCAAACCAATTATTATTATTATTATTATTATTATTATTATTATTATTATTATTATTATTATTATTATTATTATTATTATTATTATTATTATTATTATTATTATTATTATTATTATTATTATTATTATATATGGAAGCGCTGTAGCGAAATGGCGAGGATCGAGGACCACCGCATCGCAGGCGGGGCAACGGTTGTCACGTGGCACACCGCCACGGAGTGTGGCGATTTGATAGACGTCGCGCTGCGCTCCCCGCAGGGGTGCGGTTTTCAAACGGCGCGAGAAATCGCTCAAATTTTTTTTAGCCACAGCGGCGAGGGTAACCGCGTTTTCGAAACTCTAAAAACTGACATGGCTTTTACTAACGGTCGGCTACAAATCTGTAATTTGCAATCAGGAGCCGGTCGGTAATAGTTTAGTCGACAAGTTTAGTAGCATGATTCACCTCTTTTTTTGACGTCCACCAACATTGGTTATTACTATGCCGCAGAAAGCATCTTTTTACCTCAAAAACTCTGTTTTTAAATATTAGTGGCTGGCTTCCCGGAAAGACCTTGCATATGTGTCTATATTAATGCGATAGCATTTAGGTTGTCGTCTCACAAAAAAAAAATAAAAAAAATTTCGATTTCTCTGTCACGGAATTCTCTGATTGGTCAGAGAGTTCACGCGACCTTGTGAAGTCATCACAGTGGCAGGTAGCAATCTGCCCACTGGATTGTGAGCAAACTGCCCACCATTGCAAAATTTGGCGAAATTGCCACCTGCCCACCGTGCCGCTGCGCGTGAGCGTTGCGAGAGCTCGGCATAGCAACCTACGGGTCTCACAAGCCTCACCGGTCGCTGTGTTTGAAACAACCACCTTCCGGGGTAGTGTGGCATTGCTTAACCGCTGCACTGCTGCGCCAGTTGCGGTATGAGGGCTCCCCGCGCTCTATGAATCGATTGAGATGGTCGTGACGTCATCAGCACCACGTGACCACCAGTGGACCATTAATAGTGCACCGCCAAATTTGAAAATCTGAGGATCCGCAAAATCTGGAAGTTGGACTCCAAAAATTCCAAAAGACTCCCAAAGCTTTGGAAGTATTCTCACCCCAGAAAATGGATTAAGGTGGATTAGTGGGTCGGATTAGTAAAATCTTATATGATCATCTAATGGACGGCATACTGGAAAATTCTACAAGGGGATGACTCAGCATACCATATAAGGGCAATGGAACCGGTTCTAACCGGAGTTTTGGCGGGAAAATCGTAAGAACAACATTAGACACTCATTGCAGACACCGCAGCAGGCAACCTTCCTTCCTTAAAAATGCGTTTAAGAAAGTTCCCAAGCTTTTGCTCATAGTGAATTGCCGCGTGGTGGACCGAGATAGGTAGTTTGTACATCATTTGCTTATGCTTTTGTGCGCATGCCTATGCAGGGTGATCAAAATGAAGCGTTACAGATTTCTACTGGGCGCTGAGAGGTCCGTGAAATCCATCTCTCCAGATAAGTTATGCGGCCTATTAAATCAAATCGATTAATGAACTTTTTAGTGACATGCCGTAAATGGGCATGTTTATATTGAAAACTAACAGGCAGTCGTATTCCTTCAGAGTCCACTTGGTAGAGTTATCCTTGCGCCCGAGTGTTCAAGATATCCGTGTCCAAATTTCAGCTCGATCCGCGTATTTTCGCATGCTCTGAGGCGCGAAGCTCCTCCCGGCGTGACGCGGCTTTTCGTCTGCCAACGACGCATGCCGGTAAAGCTGACAACTGTTTCCCTTTCATCGGAATGGAAGAAACGCCTGACGCAACAGCTGCGTCACACAAGGGAGGAGTTTCGCGTCGGCTGCCACAACCTTGCATGCGTAACTAAGCGAAATCACGTGGTAACTTAATATATTGGAACAAGCGCGCTCTAAGAATTCTACCATTCTATAAATGCGACCGCCTCTATGTTTCCGATGTTTCCATTCACGCTATCCGCAGTGGATGAAAAGTTCATTAATATATTAAATTAATTAGGCACCTGGCGGTTAAAATTATGACCGTACTTTGTGACCCCCTGGCCGAATAATTTATGTGCAGAGGTGGATTTTGCGCACCACTCAGTGCATAATTTTAAGAAATTTGTGAAGTTTTCCGCCGACCGCTGTCCAGGTGTGCGTGCCTGTAGCTGCCCAGAGAGAGGCAGCTACAGCTATTGACACCCGGGCTTCGTTATTATCATTATTTTCAAATGACTAAGACACCATTAAACCACTCTTCTACCGGAAGGAATCTGTACTACTACAGCAGTTTGACATCTAAAACCTATGCAGTCACGTATTGCCGCCCCCCCCCCCCCCCTCCCTCGCTGATACATAAAATTACATTGGGCCCTTCCCGGAAAGGATTCCTGGCTACGTGCCTGAACCTATGTCGTCGGGAGGATACACGTTCTGAGACCGAACGGACCTGCAAGTCAACGAAAGTTACTGGCTGCCTCGTCCTGGCTATGGAAGAGATTAGAGAGGTGCGCCTGGACATGATTTGGGGCGGAAGAAATGCTCGGAATGACAGTGATGCTGCTACGGTTTGAGTCGCGCCGCACGCTGTGCACAGAAATACCGCTGATCTTTACTTGTAAATTTCATTGCATTCCCAATGTCCGTTAGCAGACAGCTCAATAAGCTTGTCTTACGTTTGCGTATAGTTTGTTTTCGCCGCTACAATAACATCCACAATCGGCAGCTTGAACGATGCTATGCACCGTTTCTATGCGCATCAAATCGCGCGTGGCTGCCCATTGGATCCGTTGATTTGTGTGCAGGCACAGCCGCTGGGTAAACAGGCGGGTCGCCGCGGTCGGTGCGGTTGTGCGAAGCAAACCGCATTGGGCTCGGCTAGCGCGCTGCAGCTGCTCACTGCCCGCCGGTTACGTGTGCCTTCGTATGCGGACCGCTTAATGCGTATAGTGTCAACGACTCAAACAGAGACTGATGCTCACGCAAGCCACGCCTTCTCCATTCTAATTGAACTGTATTGCATTTTATGGCACTGAATCATCCGCTGTACCGCATGGAATATTATATTGGCGTACTGGCACGTACGAATTAATTGTGCTATGCAAACAAGCAAAGGCGTAGCCGAACATAGGCGTACACCATTGTCTATACATAAATGATAAGCACTATCTTCTGGCGAGCAAGCTGGAATATGTTCGATGTCATCTTTGAACTTAATCACAGAGTTATTTTTCCACGCTGTGCGCAGCTACTGCCAGCGTGATAACGAGTGGTCGCTGTCAAGGCAGTGCAAATTAAAGGAACACTCAGGACAACTCCATCCAATTACTGTTGTCGGTAAAATTTGATTCCCGTGCTCTTTCTGGCTGTGTTGCTGTTTGTCCGGTACCAAAAGACGCATTTATGGCATCGACGCACGCAGTTTACTCGCAAAATTTGCCGGTTAAGGCGCCACCTGTATTTAGTTTTGTGGTCTTTTATACCTTATAAAAACACCGTTTTCTGAGAGAGTGGTCTCTTGGTGATCACAACGCGGTATACGATCGATACAGGCCAACTTAAACTTGCCCTCAGTGTTTCTTTAACGTACAGTGCCACCAACAGGCTTTCAGAGCGAAGCGAGACACACAGAAAATTGAGAGAACAGGAGATCAGACACGGCGCTGATATTCTGTCTCCTGATGTGTTCATCATGTTCGCGAAAGAACTTTTCGCCCTGACTCATTGCCTGAAGAATATTAATCTGGAAGCATTACTAGTCCCATTACGAGAAAAGCCGGCGGCACAGATGGTACAGAAAATCCCAGGGATGGCAAGAAAAATAGGGTGACGTCATCGAGCGGTCGTATGGCGCACACACCAAGCTGAGCGCCGCCACTTCAGGCAGTAGATGTGTCCCTTGCCTATATATACTCCCCACTGGCCAACCTCAATGTGGCGCCTCTTTTCCCAAAAACATTGGTTGCAAAATTGTGACAACCGTTTGTCGTACAGAGTTCCGGGTGGTGCCATACGATTTATCGTTGCATACAGCTTACATGTGCTAGTCAAGTTGGAGGCTGGCTTGCTACAGGGATTAGTACCGACGACACACACACACACACACACACACACACACACACACACACACACACACACACACACACACACACACACACACACACACACACACACATATATATATATATATATATATATATATATACACCTTCAATTGTATGCCTTCCCAGACTTTCGTATCAAAATTGTTATGCAACTGTTCGTCGTGCAGCGTTTCCAGGTGTTGTCATACGTGTGTGGGGGGGGGGGAGGTGTCAGTGCACCCAGGGACAGTAATGCTTTCGCATACCCACACGTAAGCAGTCTTAAGTGTGTCTGCCGAATTTTTCCCCGCTCTTGCCAACCATTGCCCTTGCCTTATCTATTTGTAAACATGCATTGTAGCTCTATTCTAACTCCCTACTTGTAATCGCTCACTTTGAATCGCGAAGTTGTCCGGTACGTTGGAGACACCTTCTTAGTTGTATTTGCTCATATGTCGTGATCCTGTATTGTTACTCAGTCGCCTTGTGGCGTGATCTTTTTGTTGTAGTTTCTTGTTTTGTTATTGCAAAATTTATTTACACGTTATGAACATTTCAGTCGTTCTGTTGCAAAGTATCCTGCCGTGCACTTCTTTTTTAATCTCACATTGACACGCGTGCATCAAGGGTTGATCGACCGACCTAACTTTACCGTATCCACAAATCTCGTTCGAGGGATGGCAGGTAACCGTGCATACGCACGTGCATACGACATGTCTTGGGATACGAACTGTTCGCTATTGCAACATTCCACCAGAAAAAAAAAGGAAACTTTTTTTACGGCTTTTATGTGAGGTATTTCAGAGCTGCTTCTTCCGAGCGAATTTCATTATTTTTGTCAAAAATAGCCAGTTTTTCATGACGTTTACTGTATGCCGCTGCTGCTGTGGTTACCGTCAGGCGACAGCAACGTTAGCGTATTACAACTATACCGTTACCGGCACGTACGCAGCTAGCGCCCGTAGGTGACGGTAGCGGTAGCGCTAATTTATATACGGTAAAGCTACTTTAACACTTGGTCGTTTTAATATTTTGTTGCCCTATAGCCGCCAACTGCGGCTGGTGGTAGCAGCATGCGGTAGCAGAGCACGTAAAAGCTATGCTAAACTGTCTCTGATAAATGAATTTACAGTTATGTGAGACGAATTTAGGTTTTGCTGTTCCAAAAGTAGCCCCTAATCGTCGTCACGTTTTGATATTGGAAATTTCAATTATTAAATGAAGTACTCTGCTAAAGCAGTTGTTTTTGTGTAGCCGGTTTTGCCATCACGTGACTACACGGATAGAATCAACGGGGCATGACGCAGTGGAAACCTTTAATTGCCACCTCTACAAGTGGGAGATGCACTCGCTATAGACAGCGCCAGTGACGCAGAGCTCTAAGCCATGGTTTGCGCGGCCAGCATTAAGCGCATTAATATTGTTTGCTGCCCTGATGGGATTTGTGTAGCGTGCGTCGACCTTTCCTGCGGCGCGGCTCTCAGCTGCGCCCTACTTGCGGCCCGTGTCGCCGAGCCCCACTTGCCCGTGCGCAACGCAGCGTATACCGCCGGCAGCAGCGCGCGTTCCGTCTCGCTTTTGCGGTTTCGCGATTAAAAGGCTTATGACCGCTGCGTGTTCTATACGCAGCAGCGGCCGGTTATAAGTGGCACCCGAATAGCCCGAAAACTGTATACGCAGCAGCGGCCGGTTATAAGCGGCACCCGAATAACCCGAAAACTCTATACGCAGCAGCGGCCGGTTATAAGCGGCAGCCGAATAACCCGAAAACTCTATACGCAGCAGCGGCCGGTTATAAGTGGCACCCGAATAGCCCGAAAACTCTATACGCAGCAGCGGCCGGTTATAAGCGGCACCCGAATAACCCGAAAACAAACAACAGAGGAGACGAGGGGCTCGTTACGATATACTTATACATGAAAGGAAGGCAACATTGTTTAAAATTTACAGGAAGGCATACGGAAATATTGTCACAATTGTTGTTTGTTTATAGGGGGAAAGTAATGAATTAACTTTCTAGATAGATAGTTTGACGGAGTAGAAGTACATGCCACCGCTGGGCCCGGGGCCCCAACCCACGACCTCCACGTGTCACGTGTGGTGATCTATATCAGCTGAGCTCTACCTACGTTTCGGCGAATTTGTGTCCGCAAAGAACCGTTTCCTGTCGTCTCCGATCGTTTTTTGCCGCTGCGAAGCCCATGCATCATGTGCAAGCTTAGCTCCGCGCTTTCTCTTCTTGTCACCTGGCTCATGCCCAGCAATTTGAAACAAAAATTTTGAAAATGAGAAAATTGTAAGATAATTTTTCGCTAATATTGAAGGTAAGGGTACACTCTTCTGATATGTAGCAAAATCTTTCTTTTACAGTGTTTCCATCGGTCGCATCGAACAGTTAAGACTGCCGTAGAAAACCAATGGGGAACGCTTTTGACGACAGCAAAAAATTTAATAGAAAAAAAAATTCAAGACTGCCGTCGGGTGATCTGCAGATATGTGGATTGTTATAGGGAAATCTTCAATTATATGAAAAAAATTGCGTTAATACATGGTTTCCCGTTCAAAAATTTTTTTGTCCAGAATTGCTGGGTATGCTTCGCCACGCTCTCATCGGACAGAAGCGGTGCTCCGGGGCATGCTGCTCTCGCGCGCTGCCGCCGGGACGAAATTCCACCCGGTCTGAACTCCGGCCGCAGTTCGGCCACTCGAGCCGCCGCGGCCGCTCGAAAAATGATTTTGCGCCGCGGCGACAGAAATCGCGAGAGTTCTAGCTTGCGTGGTGAAACAGGCTTTAGAGGAGCTCGTGGGATCATAACGACGTGCTCCGTCTATGTGAAGCGAATTTCAGGCAATAAGGCAGTGTCTGCGAAGACCACGACACAAGCAAACAAAACCCCAAAACTTGTCTGCATTCGTGGCAGCAGTCCTTGTCAAACCGGCGCCTGGCTTGATACATAAACCAGAGCTTTGTGTGTTCTACGCCAGGCGAGACGGTTAGGTTGACTTGTGCGCAAACTCAGCGTGGTGCACCTTCACTTGCACACGCCGTGCGTCGCTTCCTTCTCCTAACGCGTGCCTCATCGGCACTACTACGGACTTTAGAAAGGATGCCGTTATTTGCTCCACTCCCGTGCAGTGGAGCAAAACCCCCACGAAGACACTTCTCTATATACGGCACCCTGTTCCGCGAGAAAGTGGGAATAGGAACGGCTAAGGAGCCTACATGATGCGCCGGCAGGCTGTCTATAAAGCAGCAGTACCCCCCTCCCCCACAGTGTTTTTAGCAAAGAGAGAGAGAGTCACTCTCTTTCACGCTAGGTACGCGAATTGCATGCCCTCTTCCGGGAGCCCCAGGCTCTGCTCTTTGGCGCACGCTTGGTGTCCTGTTTGGCAATCACTTCCGAGACTAATTTCCGAGAATAATTTTGTAACAGTAGCCTATTGAGCACCAGGGAATAGCCGTCAAGGGCGGGTACTGGCAGCACCATAGGAGTGGGTGAAGGATCAAACTAGAGAGGGGGGAGGAGTAATAATAATAATAATAATAATAATAATAATAATAATAATAATAATAATAATAATAATAATAATAATAATAATAATAATAATAATAATAATAATAATTGTTTTTTTTGTGGAAAGGAAATGGCGCAGTATCTGTCTCATATATCGTTGGACACCTGAACCGCGCCGTAAGGGAAGGGTAAAGGAGGGAGTGAAAGAAGAAAGGAAGAGAGAGGTGCCGTAGTGGAGGGCTCCGGAATAATTTCGACCACCTGGGGATCTTTAACGTGCACTGACATCGCACAGCACACGGGCGCCTTAGCGTTTTTCCTAGGGGGGGGGGGGGGGGTAAGCTTGATTTCAGGGGGCGGGAAACAACCTCCCTCCTCATCCCTTCCCCCCTTGACTACGGGCCTGACTCGCACCCTTCCTTTGTTTTCGACTACCGAACCCCTGGGTTTGTAACTGCAATAAAAAAAGAAAGCGATTTTTGTGAGAAAAAAAAATGAGCGCAGCCAGCCAAAACAACGACCGAATAATTTCTTGAAAGGAATGTAGTTACTTGGGCTTCAGCGTGCCAGTGAGTGTTTCCTTCTGGCTGCTTTTTCGCTTTGGTGCAGATGCCGATGCTTCAGTGGCGCCAACTTTGCACTCATCCCTACGTAATTTCGTAGCCACGCGAGTACGCTTTGCGGGGAAGAATTGCCGGCGAATTCCGCAACATCCTAACGCGCGAACGGCTGCGACAATACCGTTCCTGATATGCTGGCTCCAGCTGTGGGACCTCTTTCTCTGACACGCAAACGAGAGTAAGTGAAATGAACATTGCTTCCGTCAGTGCAATACTGAAAAACGCTTCGCCTTTCGCGACCGAGCACCGTGCGCGAAAACAGCAACATGGACGCGGAAGGCTTTTATCGCGTCCTCCAAAAATACTGACTTCCTGGTTGATAACGGTGTGCTCTTTAGAAGTACTCGGCATTCTGCTACCCGTACCTATGTCGCGTGCACACGTGTGTTCAAAGGAAGTGTATACACTCATTTTAAGAGTGCACATCACAATCTACACCGAAGTTCTGGGCTTTTTCTCTTCCTTCCTTCTTTCTCTTATCAGGCAGAGCATCTTCCTTATTTCGCTAGCTTCTCCCTCTCTGTTACCAAAGAAAGACGAAAGGTCAATATTACAATTGTTTGTTCCTGAACACTGCGGCAATGACGACCCTCAGTGTTATCGATCACGACCGGTGCACAACTGATGCCCTTTGAACGATTTCGCGGGTTGCTCGCCGCAGCTCTCGAGGGTGCCATTGTTCGTGTGGGCACGGGCGCGATAACGCGCGACGGTCTACGCTCCAACAGGTAGCGATGCCAGGCGCGAGGCCCCGCGCAAACAGAGCGGCCGCTGCCATGGCGACGGCCCAGGGCCCCCGACGGCCGGCCGCCGCCCCGGACGGAGTCGGCACCGTGAGAATTCCGCTTTAATGAGCCCCTTGTGCCGGGGCTCACAATCAATTGTAGCCTAGCACCGCTGTCGCCAACGGCGCCTACTTTTCGACACGCATGCACGTATCGATAAACTTGCCAGTGATTCGACAATACGGTGGATAGAAAGTTCTAGCACCAACGGCAATCACGACGCCTTTGATGCTTTGTTGTCGGCGGTGAAATTATGCAAATAAGAATTAAAGGAATACATGTAAACAAGAAATTTTGAGCGCTAACAAGTGATGTGATTTGTTTCATAGGCATAAGGAGACGCCTTGCAGCAAATTTCAGTCGCAGGCGTTGAGTGGAACATATTTTAATACGATTTTGAATGTTGTCCTAGCAGCCGCTCGAGATTTCCACCCGAATCGAGTGACGTCAAGGCGCACTTGCCCCAACCATTGCGACGTCACTGAAACCAGTGGTTGTTAACAGGAACAACCAGTGCTTGCCGGCGACACTGACGTCATCAGAATGTGGTAGCCCAGGTTGGCAGGTCGACCGTGACGTCAAGGTGCACTCCAGAGCTGGTGCCTACCGAGACCAAAACTGCCAGTACAAAATCGTTTGTAATTAATTATTGGCTCTGCGCCTTGGTGTTTTGAGCCCATTTTCATGATTACTAGGCCCGAAGCCCTGTTTTAAGGCAAAAAAAAAAATATGCACCCAAAATCTGTTTGTCCGTATCCTTTTAACCTGTAACAGACGCTCTTGACTCCCGTGCTCCTATTACGCGTGTTATATATGGGCACCGGCTCTCGGGCGCGCCACTGCTAAACAGCCGTTCGCGGAACGCGCCTACTGTAGCTATCAATTAAAAGAAAAAGCTGAGAAAACAGCGGCCATTTCCACCGTTTACACAGAACGGGGAACGACAGTTGAATCGCAACCTTGCTCCATATTGTCGCGAACAAGTACATACAGCTGCTGTGCATGGCGTGCCTGTTGGCTTTTTTTGCTTTGCATTGAATCTTTCCTCGCTCTGTATATGTGGTCATTTGACGCATATCGATGCGAGCATAATTCGTGCTGCCCTCCCGGGATTCTTGTGTGTACGCACCGCCAAACTCAGTTCCGCTGACTCCATTTAATTAAGCACAGCAACCGCCGCTTAGCAAGTGCACAAGTGTGACCTTCTAAGAAGTCAGGCTGCATCAACAGAGAAACTCGTTGGCTTTATTTCCCGGCTTCGTTCGTCGTCAGCGAGTACGCAGATGCCGCTTTATGGCACAGGCGTCTATAGCTCACGCTGGAAACGGCGGAAGCCGGCGTGTGCGGTAAAACGGCGGAGGCGGAGATCAGTGAAAAGGCTGCGCTCAAGGAGAAACGAAAGATAAAACTTAGAGCGATTAAGCCAGCGCTCCCTCTGATGAAACGCCATCCTATAACGTTGGGGCTATACCGGTTGTTTCACCTAAGGTGATCTGAAATTTCTAAAAATAGGCTTTTTGAGTTAGATTGCTTTTTCCGGCATAGCATTTTCAGCGGTGTAGCGCGTCGGAATACAGCTGAGATGTGCCAACAAGTAGGCTGGTTAACTAATATCGAGCAGTTAACTTTTTAACTATTACCGCTAGTCTCCGTGCCTATTGAGAGGCTTGTAGCCCACCGCAAGTGATATCCGTATCAGTTTCTAGAATTTCAGAAACGCAGTTACCCTAGGTGCTGTGGACACACAAATTTTGGCTGTGCATGTCGACGAGTTATGTGCACTACAGGGGTTGCTTTGCCTGAAAGTTTCTCTAAATCGCATTTTGGCGTGATACAGGCAAAATTTGCTGATGCTAACGGCGTTTTCGAAATTATAAAAACTGGCGTGGACGTTACTTATGATGGAATACAAGCCCCTCATAAATAAGGGGACTAACAAAGTAATAATAGTTGAAAAGAATAGTGAAAACGAGTACTCAATATTGGTTAACCAGCCTAGTTAGCGCGTCTTAGCTGTGTTCTGATGCGTTACACTGCTGACAATGCTACGCAGAAAAAAAGCGGTCTTTTAACTCAAAAAACCCATATTTAAAAATTGCAGAACATCTCAGGTGAAACACCCGGTATGTCCGAAGGTACTCTACAGGAGACAAAGGACACTTGGACGAAGCACTGCTGGCACAGCAGCCAAAACTGGCTCGCGAATACGCACGTGGCATTCAAGGCCGTGAGTGCAGCGCCCTGTTGCCGCCAAGCACAGATCTGCCCACGCCCCCGTTGCTTCCATGCAGGTGCGAGCGTTCTATAGCGTGCCATTCAAGCTCCAATACCTGTGGGCAAGCGAGGGGAAAAGATTCATCGATTACCTTCTCGCCAGCCTTTCAGCGAAACGTTGCGTGCATTCCGAGCCGCAGTTGCTACCTTCGAAATAGCGCTCTCGAGAGCCCGCTTCCTGCCAGAGGAAAATATCTTTTTCAAAGTCCCTAACGGGAGTGAATTGGCAGGAGGGCGGCGGGACTCTGTGCATGCCACCTAATGGTGTCAGCGTGCGTGCGAAAGCCGTGGGTCATGTGAAGAAGCGTGTTCGCGAGCACTTGTGTGTTCATCACTAGTCACGACAGTCGTGACTTTCGTCAAACTCGGCAACGCCAATAATAATAATAATAATTGGTTTTTTGGGGAAAGGGAACGGCGCAGTATCTGTCTCATATATCTTTGGGCACCTGAACCGCGCCGTAAGGGAAGGGATAAAGGAGGGAGTGAAAGAAGAAAGGAAGAATAGGTGCCGTAGTGGAGGGCTCCGGAATAATTTCGACCACCTGGGGATCTTTAACGTGCACTGACATCGCACAGCACACGGGCGCCTTGGCGTTTTTCCTCCACAAAAACGCAGCCGCCGCGGTCGGGTTCGAACCCGGGAACTCCGGATCAGTAGTCGAGCGCCCTAACCACTGAGCCACCGCGGCGGGGTACAACGCCAACGCGAGCATCGCATTTTAGAGGCGTCTTCACAAATTGTGTCGTATGTAGATTTCTGCTCGATATCTTTTTTCCTACTACACTCAGGTGTTAAAGGCGTTAAAGGCCCCGTTACGCAGAAAATTTGGCGTCGGTGTTGTGAGCGTAAAATAACGGCCATGGCTGGGGCAGGTGGTCCCCAGAGAGAAACCTATGGGAGACAGGTGGGCCACCTAGGTCACGTGGCCTTGCGACGTCATCACAACTTGCCCACCGGGTAGTGAGAAAACTGCCCACCATGGCAGGTGGCTGTTAAATTAATGATTGGTCGCTCGGGAAGAGCAACCTGGGTTGCACAAGCCCCCCCCCCCCCCCCCCCCCCCCCCCCCGGTGGCAGCACCTGTCATCGCTGGGCAGTGGTGCATCCCTTAACCGAGGCACCACTGCGCTAGGAGGGGTATGAGGACTCCCAGGGATCTATGAATGCAGAGTTGAGAATGACAAATTCCGCATATATGGTCGTTAACCCACTAAAGCTATCACGTCGTACCCCCCCCCCCCCCACCCCCCTCCTTTTTTTTTAAAATCAGCTTTTACTTTTCAGGATTGTAAGATAATTTACTGGAATCCGTTGTATATAGTTGCTAGAGGGATGCACATATTTATGCTACATACATTAAACATAATTATCGTTTCTGGGCTGTAGCATTTCTAAGACATAGTAGCTAGTTCCAGGACCTAGAAATGGGGACTGCATATTGCTCATTCATGGCGTGTGTATTTGGAAGAGATGGCCGCGACAGCGTATAGGAAGGCAGGGAAGAAAATCGATATTTTTCTACCCTTGATGGCACAGAAGGCGGCATACAGACCGATCTCTGGTATTTTACGCAGCAGTTGAGAAGCCTCACAGTTTACACTATACAGGGAAAGACCTTGAAACGCGTGGTATCTCGGTGTGGCTTATCGGGGCGCATCAGACCATTGCTCGTGAATGCGAAACTGACAGATCACCGCTGCCGCGCCGTTATAAAAAGGGACGCGGCAGCGGCGACGTGATGTGTTTCTCACGCCAGGAATAGGGTACGGAAGGTGTTTCGCAAAGCCTCGTGGCGGCCGTATCGATTCGAGATGGCAGGAGCAGAACGAGGAGCTGTATAGAGACAAGCTAATACGGAGTGCCACCTGCATGCGCCCCCGGAGGAAAAATGCGCCGAAAATAAAATTTCGGAGAGAAATAACGGAGCGATCGCAAATATACGGATGTGATCCTCATGATCACATCACGTGCAGTGACAAAGCAGTCGCTGCTGATTTACGCTTGCATTCGTTGCTAAAAAGGATTTGACGCGTTACAATCACGTTTTCACTTCTGGGTGAGGTCACGCCGTATCTTGTTTGTTTCTCAAATTTTGTAGAGGCGAAACAGCAGACACGTGTTCAGGAATATAAGGTCCTAAGACGACCATCCCATACAGGCAGACGACAGTCCCTCGTCCTTTTTAAGGCACATGTACAGAAACAGTTTGAAATGAAGGGCTTATGCAGAGCTTCGCGGATAATAATTCTAGCGAGTAAAGTGAATAAGCCTCTAAATTAGCGAATTAACCTACTGTGATAGACATAGGCACCGACTCCGATAAAGTGGGGGGGGGGGGGGGGGCTCAGAGCCCCCCCCCCCCCCCTTATTCTTCGGAGTCTGCGCGATGGGGTCAGGGGACAGCATACCTTCTGCTACGGACTGCCACATTCACACGGGCGAGAGAGAGAGAGTCGCCGAGAGCGATGGCGCTGTTTCCAGCCGCACGCTTCACGAAAATACCGGAGAAGAACACTGAAACGAAAAAAAAGCGCCCAGCAAAGTAAAATAAACAAGTTCGTCCCGTCAGCCACTTATATCAGCGCCAACGTATCGTTGTTCACTTGATCACCAACCCAAAGTTCACGCGGGTCACTGTTACACAAACACTTTTTTTTATTATTCGAGCGTGGCACGTACGTTTAATGACTAGAACCACCTTCCCAGTAGGCGCTGTGTAAATAAGCGATTCTTTTTTTCCCCAGTCACTGTCTGCATTTGTTTCGTGGTTTCAGTTTTCTTCACAGGTAGCCTGTTTTATTCTTATTTTCGGCCATGGTACTCCAGTAGCCATGCTCCATGGTCTAACGTATATTTGAAACGATTTTCTCACTAAAAGAAAACACTTTTTTCAAAATTCCGAGTTTTCATTAAAACCTGCCCATTGGAGAGCGTACAAGACAGCTGCTTCAGCATATTAACGAGCACTGAAGTCTACTAAATGCACCTTCTCTAAAAGTAACCCTCCTGAACATTGTGGAGAGACTAACCCAAGACGCTCCTGGAACACAATAAAACCTGGAAACGCCAATAAAGTGTCGTTATTGCACCCACCGGCGAACCTGCTCCCAACCACCTCTTTGAGTAAAACACGTTTTTGGGCAAGTTGGTAACATTCTTGATTCATATTGCAGCGAAGAAGCACACACACACAGAGAAGGAAAAAAAAAAGCAGCGTTCGTCCGTGTTTTTTGCGTGTTCCTTCTCTGTGTGTGTGTGCTTCTTCGCTGCAATATGAATCAAAAACCACCTCTTTGCTCCTGTACTAAGTGATACTTTCGTTAAGTCGTCTTCTCCTTCATCTAATGCTATCCAACGTCCCGATCTCCAACTGTGCGATCATTTCGCGATGGATCCCACCACGTTCGACTTGCAAGGCGTCATACCAATTATCGATTTGAAACTAACGTCTTCTGCCCCGCCGCGGTGGCTCAGTGGTTAGGGCGCTCGACTACTGATCCGGAGTTCCCGGGTTCGAACCCGACCGCGGCGACTGCGTTTTTATGGAGGAAAAACGCTAAGGCGCCCGTGTGCTGTACGATGTCAGTGCACGTTAAAGATCCCCAGGTGGTCGAAATTATTCCGGAGCCCTCCACTACGACCCCTCTTCCTTTCTTCTTTCACTCCCTCCTTTATCCCTTCCCTTACGGCGCGGTTCAGGTGTCCAACGATATATGAGACAGATACTGCGCCATTTCCTTTCCCCAAAAAACCAATTATTATTATTAAACTAACATCTTCTAGCGGAATTGATGGTACAAATGGTAAATTTATACGGAATTCTGAACAGTACAGATCTATCTATCATCATTAAATGCATATTCTCACAATAGTATCATCATGGTGTACTACTGAAGGCTGGGAGACTGCTGTGGTCGTACAGTATATAAAGGCGCAGATAAACAGAATCCATCTAACCATTGACCCATATCTTTGAGATCAATAGCATGCAAAATAATGGTAATTTTCTGGAGTATTACGATTTCTTCTCTCTAACAGAGCATAGCTTTCGAAAGTTCTCTTGTGGCATCAACTACTTTTCTTCACTTACGACTTGCGCTTCTATTTGGACACAGCGTTTTCATCGGACTGCATATTTCTTGATTTTGCTAAAGCATTCGATAAAGTTGATAACTCACTGCTATTACATAAACTAAGCGTACTGATCATTGACCCCGCAGTCCTTAACTGGATCCATGGATTTCCTTCTTCTCGTGTTGAATTTGTCAGCATTAATGACGCTGATTACTCTACTGTACGGCTTTGTTCTGGGGTTCCTCATGAGGATCAGTACCTGGCCTCCTTACCTTTTTTATCTTCTATATTGCTGTAAATTACCTTTTCACTCTGTAATTTACTCTGTCAGGAGCATGCCCGGAGGAGGAGGGAGGGCGAATCAAAAAGAGAGAGGGTGCTAACCTCCCCCCCCCCCCGGGGGGGGGGGGGGACAGATTGAAATCTCGGTGCCTATGGGGATAGAATATATCACAAAACTGCCAGGAGGCAACTTCAAATATCTAGAGGAAAATGTTGCTTCTTATGTAACCCTGCATAATCCCAGCTGATAATCGTTTAGCGAGCCCGCGTCGTCGTCGCAGAAGAGATATTACCGAGCAAACAGATCAGATTGCTTCTGGGTGCAAAATGTGTATATAAAAAAACTGACATTTCTGTTGCGTTTTGAAGCATGACCGGTGGCATAACTTTAATACGGACCACTTGAATTCAGCGCCATTTTCTGTCGATGTATCACTCTTCATTCGCATTCATCAACATTCGCAGTCATCAGCAACCTGTTGGTCAAAAGAAGTCAGCCGAGGGGATAGAGCTTCCCACGGCTACTCGCCAGGGACTGGCACAGCGGCCAAAATTAACTCGAGAGTGTTTTAGTCTGACGCTTCTCGCTGCCAGTGAGTTACTTCAGGAGGCACAACCTTCCCGCGGGTTACTTTTAATAGGCACGGAGGTTAAAGAAGCATCAAAAGACATGGCGGTGGGTGAGCCGCCATGGCTTGGAGACCCGTATGCTCTCCAATGGCGTCGTTTTGTGTGTCGCGTGTACCTACACAGTGCACAAGAAAATTATTCGTAAAAAAAAAAGACAAGGAGAGAAACACACTTGCATACACATGTGATTGCCGGTTAAGAAAGGATTTCCTTTCGGTAACAAGATATTTGTGCGCTTTCTGTGATGTTCCCTTATCCCCCCCCCCCCCCCCTTCCTGTTTTTACTACTCCAGCTTTGGTCGACAGGCGAAACAAAACGTTTGGGCTGACGAGGAATTTGGTGCGCAGGTTCGTCGACGCCCTCCCAAGAAAGTCAGAGATCGAACAAAGAATATATAGACTAATCGAGCATCGCTTCGGCCTACAGATATATATTAACCTCCAGAACCCTCTTACGCTACCTCTGGCGTCAAAGCTGCAAGACTCGAATCTGGCAGCTTTGACGCCAGAGGTAGCATAAGTGTTCTCGCACGGCTTCCGCCCTCAATGTTCGATCACATTCCTACGTGGCACTCGCGGTAATACAGGACGTACTACGTACGCCGCTATGGACGTGGGTGGCGATAGTGAACACTCTCAAGGTTAGGTTACACTACACATAAATACCTCAGAGAGCTTACACTACACATTAATACCCCCGAAAGCAGAAGATTGGACAGCTGTCGCAGTAGTTCACTTGGTAGAGCACCGGATGCGACATTCGGAGGTCGTGAGTTCGGATTTCACCGGCGGCATGTGATTTTTTCTTCTGCTTTTATTATTCTCCCATTCATGAAAAACTACAACAGAAGATATCCCTTATGCTCCTTGATTTCGGTGGCGGTGGCGTCCCTTGTGTGCTATATATATATATATATTAGCAGACAAGGCAAACGAAATGAGGGGCTCGTTTGATAAACACACACACACACACACACACACACACACACACACACACACACACACACACACACACACACACACACACACACACACACACACACACACACACACACACACACACACACACACACACGCGCGCGCGCGCGCGCACGCACACACACACACACACACACACACACATACACACACACACACACACACACACACACACACACACACACACACACACACACACACACACACACACACACACACGCGCGCGCGCGCGCGCGCGCGCACGCACACACACACACACACACACACACACACACACACACACACGCACGCGCGCACACACACACACACACCTATATATATATTATACATATATGCGTGCGCGTGCGTGTGTGCGCATAAGCCGATTATCCCTTATGCTTAAAACGAATACCGGCTCTACATGTGCGGCCGTTACAGGACAGCGTGCTGTGCTCTTCTGTAGTAGTATTGTGGCCACGACCATAATACGATGGCCCTTTCTTGTTACGTTGTTGTTTTTAATATATATATATATATATATATATATATATATATATATATATATATATATATATATATATATATATATATATATATATATATATATATATAGCCTTACTGTTGTTTACAAAACTACAAAACCCACTTCTCTGCAATCGCCTTTCAGCCTCCTATGTCCACTTCAAGTGCCTTGTTTATTTGAGTTTACTACGACATCAACCACATCCGCACTGCGACAAAAGCTGCCAATGAGCGATGCCAAGTAGAACAATCAGCGGATGCTTAATACCGGGTCTAGCTACCAACGGTGCTATTTCAGTCACGCAGAGTGCACGGCAACACCCATCTATGCTGCCTGCCGTGCGTCTATAGCTGCACGGCGCCATATCGAGAGCTGAGAGGGTCCCGGATAATGGGACACCTGCGCCGAGCCCTTGCAGGCCTGCTCGCGCTATCTGCGACGGCTAAAGTACGCGCCAACCGGGCGCAGGAGCCCAAACAGTTCTGTCGCGCTTATCAAATCAACAGCACGTTCCTTAGCGATTCTGCCTGGCATATGAAGCGACCGGTATAGGCTGTCGGTATGCTGTCGGCGAGAAACATGCTTGCACGCGTTTCGCCGCCGCAGTGGCTGAGTGGTTACGGTGTTCGGCTGTCGACCCGGAAGACACTGCTTCGATCCCAGCCGCGGCGTTTGCATTTCGATGGAGGCGAAATGCTAGAGCCCCATACGTGTACTGTGCAATGTCAGTGCACGTTAAAGAACCCCAGGTAGTCGAATTTATTCGCAATCCTCCACTCCACTACGGCATCTCTCATAGCCTGAGGCGCTTTGGGGCATTAACCCCCCCCCCCCCCCCCCTAAAATAAAAGATAAACTTCCATGCGTTTTAATCACAGGAAGGAAAAACTAAGAAAACGAGCAAATAGCTGCCGATAGGCACGGGAACGACCATAGAGTTTCTCGATATAACTAGAGGAGAAGCTGGCCGCACTGCACTTCATCCACCACGGATAGGCCCGGGAATGCTGGGAAGACGAGGTGCGTGGCTATTGCTGGACGCGTATAACTTACATTCAGCCGTAACAATAAGACCCGTCTCGAGGCAAACCTTGAAAAAATGCTGTGAAAGTTTTCATACTGGCCTGACACAGAACTTTAACTTGCGTTAAATTTATCCGAGTGAAAAACGCAATATTAAAATAATTTCATCTGCGCACAGAGGAGAGCATCGCCGCACAGCTAGCGATTCCGAGGCAGAATCCACGTTTTCGGCCCAACACTAGCCAAGCCAAGTTCAAAACCTCGTCTTGCCGGCTTACCGTGGTGGGCGGATGAAGTGCTCATAAAAAAGATACGGTGGCACCAGCTTTTCTTCTGGGTGATGGCGAGAAACCCTATAGGAACGACGGAATTTTCAATCGAAAGGTGATTTTACTGCGTAGAGGTCACCCAAGGATCTTCTATCTTGTAATAATGTCTAGTGCTCAAATTGAACCAGCGCGCACGCTTGTGAACGGTGACTTTTCTGTGCGCAACTTGTTAGGCTCGAGCCTTTTTTTCGATTAAGGGAAGCGGAGTCCAATGATTCCATTTCATCCAAGGTTTGCTACTCGCTGCATAAAGCAAGTCTCCGACAGAGCATGGCGTGGTGGAATCGTCTTATAAACGGGGCGTACACCTTTCTCGTGTGTCCGCCACGGGTGGAAATAAGCAAATGCTTTATTATTACGAAGTATGCTTTCGCGTGTGCCAAGGATGGAAACAGGGCACATGGCTGCATTGCGTGTGCAGACAGCATGCGCGCTATGCTGCGTACATATTCCGGGCCTCGAAGTGAGCCGCTGTTCACGAGGTATATACACTCGCTGTGTTCGTGCATCGCACAACGCGACTGTCCTTCGCGTGGGTTGTTCCTAACGCACGGCTGCGACAAATGGTGCCAGTCACGACACCGACAACTATTCACTAAAGCTCGCGCCTCACGCTTAGCCCATTCACCGAGTTTGCACGCTGTGGCAAGAGCGTCAGCCGCAGAAAAAGTGCGCACTTAATGAGCGCGTGCGTTCGGCGCTGGTCATCCCTGAAGAAAAGGAGAGATTTGCCCTATCCGAAAGTTCTGGTACGCGTTCCGGGAACGGCAAAACGCGCCTGAACGTGCGCTGTCGTGTCGTGCCGTGGCTTGGGCCATCGTATTATCAAGAACGTTCCGCGCGTGTTCCTGCATCCAGGGGCTTTGGTTGCCTTGGGAATGGCCACTCTTGTGCGTCGGGTAGTGTGTGCTGTTTTGTTACAGCGTCGAGCATGATGCAAAGTAGCGGGCAGCTAGCTACACAACGTCGCGTTTGTCATTTAATTCGCGTCAAATCCTCGCTACAACTTATTCTGTCGTTTCAGTGATTTCAAAGTTATCTTGCTTCATTAAATTCTCTTTTGTCATCGACAGCCTATGCCCACTGCAGTGCATAGGCCCCTCCAATTTCCCTCCAATTAACCGTGTCCCGCGCCAGCCGTGGCCACCCTTTCCCTGCAAACTTCTTAACCTCATCAGCCCACCTAACCTTCTGCCGCCCCCTGCATCGCTTGCCTTCTCTTTGTATCCAGTCCGCTACCTTTAACGACCGGCGCTTATCTTCCCTTCACATTGCACGCCCTGCCCAAGCCCATTTCTTCCTCTTGATTTCGAGTAAGATGTGAATGACCCGCGTTTGTTGCCTCAAACACTCTTCCTGCTTCCGGCCTCTCATAACGTTACACCTATCATTTTTCTTTCCATGACTCGCTGTGTTGCATATATTATCGCTGTTCCAGCAAGTGGCATCCGTGAGCACTGAATCTAAACACCGAAGCTGAAGTGAAAACCGAACTGCTAGCGCACCTAAATCGCATCTCGTCCAGCTACACAAATCGACCATCATTTTTTTCTTCTCTCACCCACTGCAGACCGCAAGATGATGCACGAACTGGGAGACCTGGAAAACTTCTGCGGCCTCATGACCTGCGACTACAGACGTTACCGGAAGGTCGGGAAAGGCTTCGCGTCTCCAGCCAGCCGCAGTTGAAGAGACTCATCGCAAGTGCCCCTGACACTGGAGTAGACAACTTGTTCATAGCCCCAGAGGCCTTGTGTCCCTTGGTCTCCAGTTTTCCGCAAGTAAGCATCTATCGTTTCTGGCATGCTTGGGCACTGTGCGAGAAATTGATGACACGGGCCAGCCGAAATGAGAAGCAAAAAGGAAGTCAGATTTATTCGGGATTGAGTTTTGGTTGCTGCTGCGAAGGTGGGGCTCGCTAATTTGCTGCGCCTCCCACCGATATTATGTGCGCCTTTCTGTTTACTCACTGGTCACTGACTTTCACGGCACTCTTGTGTTTGTTTGTTTGTTTGTTTTTTATGGGGAGGGGGTAGTTTGGCTTTATAACCTCCATGTCGGTAAAATTTGAATACCATAATTTTGATTGCGCCGCGCCATTTGTTTAATTATTGACTTTCGGGCTGTCACGTAAGGCGACGCGGCACAGGGTGTATACAGGAGCAGCAGCTACATGGAATTATGCAAACGCTGCATCATCATCAACATCAGCCTCATTATGCCCACTGCAAGGGTAAAGGCCTCTCCCATGTCTCTCGAATTAAGCTGTCCTTTAACAGCTGTGGCCACCGTATCCCCGCAAACTTCTTAATCTCATCCGCCCAGCTAACTTTCTGCCGCCCCCTGCTGCGTTTGCCTTCTCTTGGAATCCAGTCCGTTACCCAGCATATTAGCACACAGCATTTGGACGTAGTTTGGTTGACTGCGCGGAAACCTTAGCCCGGATGTGGGGCGAGTGCTGCCGCACCGGCGCTACGCTCGCCACCCTTGGGCACCGCGACAGTCGCGTTTCGGGCAACCCACGGCGACAGGACAAGGGGGGATGACCTCCGCGCGAAGTGTGCCACCACCACTTTGGGCCGGCTCGAGCCGCGTGGCCCGCCGCGACCTAGCTACGGGGCGCCCAAATTGGGGCGAAGGTTGAACGGTTTCCGTGCCTGTTTGCGGCTGCCCGGCGCGCGCGTTGTCCACATGATCGGCCGCCGCGCCGTCGGTGTGCCTCGATGGCCGTCTCTCCCCCACTGCGTCCCTCTCGCCGCTGGTGTGCTGGGCGCGCTTCCGCCCCGGGCTTTGTTGTTTTCCGGGAGTCAGGTCTGCCGAGTGCAGCAGCCGCCCTGGAAAGAGACGCCGCCGCAAGGCCGACCGACGGCAGCCGCTGAGCGGCGCGAGTCACGAAACTACGCGGCAGAGAAACCGCGAGGGAGTGCGTGTTTATGGTGCAGTGCCGCCTATGCGCGATGCGGGCAGAGGTTCCGGGCCGCGCACATCACGACGCCGCCTTATGAACTGCCGTGTAATGCAGACTGGGGGGACGCACTTTTTTGTAAAGAGAAGTCATTAAATAATCGGTGCGTTCCTTCAACTATACCCGTCGCGGTAGCTCAGTGGATGCGGAGATCGGCTGCTGAGCCCAAGGTCGCAGTATTGAATCGCGGCCGCAGAGGCTGCTCATCGATACGAGCTAAGTGCAACAAAGCCCGTGCCCTCTGCGAAATCGGCAGCTCGGGCTAAAGGGTCTCTGCGACGTATATGAAGCACATGCTTTTTAATCTTTGCGCCCACGTGCGGCTTCGGGACACTGTAAACCCCCTATGCTAATCAGATTCATTACAACCGAATTACAAGATAGCAGCGGCTTGCGTAGCGCACAGTTTTACAACACGCTGAATCAGACGTCGTGTGCGAGCTGTCGGTTGACGTGCATATCGAGCAATTGAGTCATCTGTACCGCTCAGTTGGCGTTCAGATTCTTGAATTGCCTTTCCTAAAGCAAGCTTAACAGATTCGTATGTATACGTATGCGAGCTCGTTCTCGACTCCCGCAGATGACACCAGTTGCAGCGGGCCCTCCCCCCCCCCCCCCCCCCCCCCTTTTTTTTTCATGTTTTGTCCGGTCATGTTTTATTCGCTCTGTTATGCGCGGCATTCACTGGGGGACGTATGGGCGGCCGCGTTGCGTATGCTAAGAACCGCTGCGGTCGGCCTTCGTTCACGGCCGCTTATAGCGCGGACACAATGGAGCTCGCGCACTTGCGCTCAACCTCTGGCCTTCGCGGAAGCGGCGTTGCTTCGCTGCCGCCAGCGCTCAGGTGGCGTGTGTTCGGCGCGCAGTCCTTGCGGAGGAGGACGCTCCCCGCACAGCTGCGAGTCAGCGCGCCGTCGCACGTGATGGCTGTGCGCGCCACTCAAGCGGTGCAGTCTCATTCGGCGCGCGCGCTGTTCCTTGACGGCAGGCGATCGGGGTAAACCAGGACTGCCTGGAGCACGTTCCCCATGAGTGGTCATGGTCGCTGCTTTGACGCCGTCGCTTGAGCTGCCGGCGCTGTGCCAGAGGGCGAGTGACACGTGCCGCAAGACGAGCACTGGCTGGAGGGACCATGAGGGCTACCTGTGAGAGGCTAGAGCAATGTGCGCTTGGCTAATGCAGAAGAGTTCACAGTTGCGGCTTGCTCTTTCTCTGACATGTTCCCCATCGGACTATATAGAAGCAGACCTTGTTCAGATTTCAGTAGTTCCAGATCCCTATGCCGACACATGGCGCAACGCAAGCGAGACTTACTTAGGCTGCGCTGCCAACCAAATGGGCCAGTGTCTGGGGCAAACTGTTCGCTTGTTAGGCGAGGGCTGCGAGAAGCGTCATGGTGGGCTCCTCTCAGCATCGAAGGAGGTGTTGCAACACCCGGAAAGTTTTGTGAGGACTGACTTGCAGCCCTGCTCATTGCTGCCCACCAAGTATCCTGCTGTTCTCAAGTTTCCCGTTCAATGTGCGTGAAGCGCAATGAAATGGGAAAATGGATGAAGGAAGCCTGGTAGCGTTACGAGCATGTCCCTTCCCGCACGTTACCGCGTCACAGTTCGCGCCGTGTTAGCCTAACCCTTCCATCCTTTCGACCGCTGTGAAATTTCGAAGGTACTTTCATGCTTGTATCAATAACTTGGCGTTCACGCAGCCGATATCGCGGTGACAGCCAGACAGCCATGGCGTCATCTAGAGAAGCACTTAAATGACGTACTGAACACAAAATTATTGTAGTAGTAATAATTTTAAAAAAACAAGACGCGTAGAAACTGTGTCCATGTTGTCGCCACTGCATTGACACTTATTCACTTCCTTCTTTTTTTTTTCTTTTCCGTCCAACAGGCTTCCTTCTTGAGGAGTGGAGAATGAAGCGTTCCGCAAAATGCCAACGAACATCAAGAGAAGGGCAGATGATCAGACACTCTGATGCGACGGCCCTGCGTAAACAGGGGGGATGTTTGCAGCGGTGTTTTCATGATTAAACGTTTTCCAAGTGACGCACTGCTTCTGGGTGGCACCTGGTTTTCCCACTGCGGCTTTGAATTCGATTTTGCCGTCGCTTTTTCGTCGCGCTGATGCGTGGGATTCTAGTGGGTGGAGGCCTTGTGGAGGGTGTGGGTAGGCAGGTTAACTTATGGAACGTAGAGTTGGGTGGATGCGTGATGGATGGCACGGATGAAAGTGGGCGGTGGTGGAATGGAGAGGTGGATCGAGGGTTGAGGTGGCTTTGTGGGTGGCCCTCTAGCTAGGGGGTTAAGTAGGAAGCTGGCTGGTGGGTGGTTCTTCTGAAGGGTCGGTGGTGGCGCCAGTGAGCTTCACAACATCGATCGACTGACTGACGCCAGGTTCCTGGAGAAGAGTACAGTAGTAGTACTGCTTACGCAGTAAGAAATAACAAAGCAGGTAGAAACCAAAGGAAAAATGAGAGTCCTGATGATACGAGCTTTGCATTTTTTCTCCGCGACCAGGCAAAGCGGCCAGCTGGTATATATGGGATTCCGTCAAATAGAAAAAGAAAGGGGTGTGAAGGGAGGGAGGGGGGGGGGGGCTTGGGCGTAAAACATGTACAACGTGTTGAGAGGTGTGCGAAGCGGGCAACATTCGCGGCACGCGCAGACGCATGTTCGTGGATGCCATTCGCATCAAATATTTGTGCCCCGTTGGCCTTCCGTGCACATGTTCTCTTTGGCCTTGGCCGCTAACAGGCGTCAGCGGCGCTGTTTTTGTATCGCTTTCTTCCGTCTTTAGGCCCCCTCATTGTACATACGTGCGTGCCTGCTGGTGCCTTCCTGCGAGCTCGAACGTTCCGACGCACGGCACGTTTTCGACGAGAGGAGCTACACCTCGTTCCGCAAAGTACCTCATTCATGCCACGAATCCGCATGATAATAACCGTACGCAGTGTCTGCTGCAAGTATTGGGCGTTGCGGTTGTCTAAATAAAAAGAAAATAAAGCACGCTGGAAACTAGAAATGCTGATAACGAAATTTGTGCCTGGAAGAATCTTTATAGAGTGCGTTTTTCTTTTCTACTTCTTTCTTTCATCACATCGCGTTGGCCAACCTAGGCATTGATTCAAGTTTTCAATCGTTTTTCCTTCTTACTCTGCTAGGCGACTAAGGGGTAGAAAAAAAAAAAATGAATGTTCGGTTTTTCTGGGCCCTTTCCTTTCTTTGGTCGAGAGGAAAGTGCAGCCAACCTGACATTCTCTCACCCCTTTATTTAACTACGCGTGCGCTGGTAAGAAGGAAAAATAAAGTATATAAAAAGCAAGTCTGCACTGTAAAGGTCCGGACCTTGTAGAGTATCGGTTACGGGTCCAATTGGGCTTATTTTTGAAAATGTGGCGGAGAGTTTGAAGGATGCTTCACTCCCGCCACCGGTTTGCCCGGTATTGCACTACCTCCGGGATCGGCCTTGTCTTTAGCGCGTCTTTACTATCCTGTCTTTCTATCCGATCTTTCAACTCTCCTGCTATCTGCACGTGGTAGCGATTGTGGCTCGTCTTGAGTCAGTGAGCAGGCCTGTGCACTTTCCTTTTCTTTCTTCCTGGCAACTATCTATCTATCTATATCGATCTAAGGTTCTGTTCGATCCTAGTACGCTGCGTTTGTATTTTTGGAAGCCACATTACTTTTCACTGAGGTTATCACTGAGCTGTTATTGTGAAAAGACACTGAAACTGACCGCGTGCGTGGCGGTGCACCAGAGTTCTCAGAGTGAGAAAGAAGTGCACTTCGAAGCACCGAAAGCATACTGCCGCTGCCGCAGGCGCTTTTACCGAGAGCACATGGAAAAAAATTAGGTGTGCACCGTTATGTTACGCCCGCTTTGCGCTACAGCCTTTTTTCTTCACAGACAAAACGCGTGCTCCTCGTTAGTATAGTGGTCAGTATCCCCGCCTGTCACGCGGGAGACCGGGGTTCGATTCCCCGACGGGGAGGTTTTTTTTTTTCATGTTTATTACTTTTGATTTTTTTTTTTCATCCGCGAAATGCAGGCACACGCCGACTACAGCGAAAACTTCGGATCAAGAAGCCGCTTTCTTGCTTATGGATGCAGTGACCATTTAAGAAAGCAATGTCTTCTGGAGAAGCTGCGAAGGTGACGGTGCGTGCGCGTGGACGGGATCTGGAGTTGATGGAGAGTGCGGTGAGATATGCGTGCCGGAGGGACCATGTAGGGTGCAGTTCGTATATTGTTGTAAAAAAAAAATTGTGAAATAGTAAAAGACTGGCTGTGCGGCGGCGCGGCTCGAGTGGCTGTATGCCTGAAACCGATTTCAGTAATGTAACACTCGTGCTATAATGCTATGAAGAATGAATAAATCTGACGGCGCGGTTTTGCAGGAGTTCTAATGCGTTGGTCAGATAAGCTTGATGTTGGTGCCAAGTGGATGATGCATATTCTAATTTTTATTTCACAGGTGATTCGTAGGGTAATAACGTGCACGGGCGAATCGCGAAGATGACGTTTTAGAAAACCAAGGGATTTGTTAGCGGACGAAATGATGTTAGTTACGCATTTTCCAGGAGAGGTCAGCGTGAGACCGTGAGGTGGGTCTGTCTGTCTCCGTGGGTTTCGGTGCCGGTATACTGCATCCCATAAGTTCCTTGCGGCACTGCAGAAGCTAGAGACCTCCTCAATCAGCCAGGAGACTGCGTTAAACATGTTGCTCAGTGTCTTGTCGTCTGCTTGTCATCTCGCAGCGTATGCAGATATGGTTGGAAATGTAGACGCTGTCTACGAACCGAACACTGAAGGAGCATAAGAGCGTGACGCTACGCTGTTTGTCACATACGCAACCGGAGAAGCAACGATAACTCCAGCCAAATGACGCCGTCTGGTTTCAGAACGGACGCCATTTTTGTCAACAAACTGACGCTCCTCTTTAGGCCTAGGAGCGGCAGAATCGTCACTCGAAATAAAAAATAAAGCACATTTATCGCTCATGAATTTCTTTGTAGGTGACATGAGACAAAACTAAAGCGCCATGCCCCATCCATGACCAATTTAAAACCCGGTAACAACGACGAATTTACTTCGCAGCGAGTGGCCCTGTTTCGAAGCGCGCAGCCATTTTGGCAAAGCTGTTTTAAGGCCTCCTCGATTTGGCTGCACTTTCTGCACCAGTTCAGGAAGTGCAGCACTCTCGCACTCGATTTGACTTCGTGCTGCACGAGTTCTTCTGCACTGCTGCACTAGCCTCCGGGCGAGTTCTCTTCTCGTGCAAGTAGTGCAAGGTGCTTGGCGCGCTTCGTAGCAGACGTCTCCGCGGCCATGCTTGTTTTAGTGAGCGGCGTTGAGAGCATGGTTGAGGCGGCCGCGTAACCGTGAGAGACGCGGCACCTGCACCGTGCCCTCACCAAACAGCTGAAATGACAGTGTGCGTACGTGTGTGCATGCGCGCGAGTGTGCGTGCGTCTGTGTATGCGCCTAAGCGACTGGCTGGCATATGGCACACGTACTGCGTATAGGTTCTCATCTTTCTGTCCAGCCTCGCACGTTGGTTACAACATTTCTCTTTTGTGTGCAATTATTATTATAGACGCAGCACGATGGGGCGATTCATAAGAGGCAGATGGTGAGATGTTTTATAATACGTGGGTGATCGCAACGTTTGTGACTCGCTGCGACATCAGTACCTCCGCTTACGACAGCCACTGGGTTCGAGCTAGCCGTCAGTCCACACCTTCGCCTGCCAGTTAGCCTCGGACAGTCACGTCACCGTCCGCCGAAAGTGAACGCGATCTAGTTGAGTTCAAATATAGATCAGGCAACTCTTGGCGGACAACCGCAGTCACTTTTCGATAGAACGGAAGCAGCCCGATTCACGCGTATGAAATGTAAAAGATAGTCTCGAGCGGTAGTGTTAATAACCTCTCGAATTCAATGTTTGTTGCCTCTTCAAAATATCCGTCGAATCAGTGACGGTCGACCGGCCTGCGCCACTTTTCACAACGCAACGGAAAGAACGGTGTCAAATTCTTCACCACTTTTGGAATAACAAATTTTATAGCCGCTCCACGAGATGTGCCACTTCGAGCAAATGCACAGCGTTCAATAGAGCTAGCACAACCTCGCGCATATGTCAAAACACGCGACAAACAGCAACACATGACCGCAGCAGACGAGAGTTTCTGCACTTTTGCACTCGATTTGGCCACCGAACCGACAGCACTAGTGTCGGGGTACACTCGTGCAGCAAGAACTGGCGCTGCACTGGCACGGCACTTTTGTGAACTAGTGGCGAAAGTGCAGCCAAATCGAGGAGACCTCTAGTGTACACAAGAGCGTGCACGCTGAACTCGGAAAAATAGCGTAGTTATGACCAGATTTGGAACAATGTTTGACGTAGGCGCACTTTAAAGCATGCTATCCCCCTTGCCCATTTTATTATTGACTCTACATTCCGCAGCGTCAGAACGTCGCCTCTGCACTCATCGCAGCCTTGGTAGTGCTGCAAAGGAACTTCTCAGACGGAGCATATTAAGCCTCGCCACGCGGCGGCTGCAACGACGGCTAGTACGGAGGGCGCACCCGAACGCGCTGCCAGGGCGTGTGCCAGGGCACACTTGACCGAGTGTGCAATGTGTGCTGCCGCTTGTAGCTCCAGACGCACGTACATGCGTACGATGCAGGCACTGCGGGTGTGATTAACGACGTTTTCGAACATGCCTTGGGAGAAATCGCTGCTTTAGACCGACTCTCGGTGGTGAGAAAAAAGACGCAAAAAAAAGAAGGACGGCACACTTCGCGCCTAAGAAATCTCCCATGGCAGGATAGCGGTAGCGTGCGACTCCACTCCCCTTGAACGCACCCAGTCTTTCGAAGGCCACTTTGTGCTCGCGATCTAGTGCTCCAAGCCATCGCGGAAGCTGACCAAGCCGACTGCAATCTCCCCCCTCATGACCACGAGGCACCCATCGTCACTGACTCGCAAGGGACACTATACTACTTCCACCACAAATCAACGGTAAGTCACGCGCAACCACACCCAGGCTGCAAACTCTGTAAAAGACTTACTTGCCACGCGGACTGTGTAGGGTGACACACGTGCTAGCGTGCTTCTCCGGTGGTATACCTCCACTCTCTGGCCGAACCATCACCAGACCCGCACACTCCGCGTCACGAAACCACACCGTACTTAACTAAAACAACTACGCCTTCCTGGACAGATGCTCCCACCACTTCAGGTTCCCTCATCGGCACTGATGGCAGGGTAGTGCGGCGAGCCTACCCATACATACACTCCCATAACCTCATCTCATGCAAAGGTGCAGACACTTGGATGCTATAGAAAAGGCTCTGTATTAAATTAAGGGCAGAGCAGCGAGCTATTGAAATGAGCAGAGTGGGTTGAGGATGTTACAAACGCGAATTAATGACATCCTTGCTGAAATCAAAAAGAGGAAATGGGCACGGGCAGGGCATGCAGTGAGCCAGCAGTTAACAGAGTGCATTCCGAAGAAGGGCAAACGTAGCAGGGGCCCAGGAGGAAGTCAGACGTGCGGATGAGATTGGGAAGACTGCGGCGATGGGTGGACATGCTTGGCGCAAGACACAGTTAATTGGAGGTTAATGGGAGATACATTTGTCCTGCAGTAGACATGTTTAGGCTATAGTCTTGGGCCTCCTCTCATGCGCCTCTTCACCGAACCTCAAGACTCCCCAAAATGTCGCTTCGCGGGCACAGGCATGCACGTTCGGCCTGCTTGAATAGAATTCTCCCTAACCGCCCCTCATCCTGAAGGGAGCGGCTGGCTATGCTTTTCAGCGCAGGGTTCGGACACATAGCCTATCCCACCGACTGATGTTTTACCCAGAACACGCTGCATTAGGGGCTTAATTATTTTCAACAAAAACGTATCTCTTTGTCTCTTTCGCAAAATATAACTGGCGAACGGTTCATCCGACCACGCTGAAAACGCAAACGTGCAAGAGAAACGAAATAAATTATTCCCTCAGTTTCTTTGCTTAATCGTAGCGTGCTACGCGTTTCGTACTCAAAACTGAGCCGGCGTCGCTCAACTCGATTTGAAAACTATGGCGAGAAATGAAACTTTGAAGCAAGGAGCACACGTGGCGTGTCACTCGTGTCTGAATTACGCAAGAATGTTTGCGTGCACTGCATATAAGCAGAGCCCTTGGAGCGGGTGCTTAGCGTGTACCTCTTCTGTCTCTTTTTCCCCATTTGCAACATCTACTGCGCCTAATGGAAAGATGAGAACAAATGCTATCAGTACAGCTGCGCGCTGTGTAAGGACGCGGCACGTACCGACCCTTCCGTTTTTGCTGTTGGCAAACTGTCCGAGCGCTAGTGGTATTTCGTCAGCGCCTCGCAGCTGAAAGAGTCCGAGAGGCACGACGCGGTGAGCGCGCCTTTCTCCTGGCCTCACTGACGATCGAAAAATATCACGACCCAACCGTGGCGTGAACTGCACCGATCTAAGCCGATTATGCGCGGTGCGCTCATCAATGTGTCTCGATTCCTAGACGGCGGACTGGCTGCAAATGCCTCGTTATTCTGTGCGGCAGCCCACGACGTTTCCGCCGTGAAGTGATTGATCGGCGAGCATTTTTTTTTCGCGGACTTATTCCGTGCGTGCGTTGCCAGGATCGAAAGATGTGTCATGCACTTTATCGCATATGCCGAAAAAAGGCCTTGCGACACTGGACCGCCGAAGGTTACGAAAGGACAGCGTTCGATTATTTTTTTACCTGTTATTTCGCGTATGTTCTCTTTTGTCTTTCGCTCTTCACTCACGCATCACAATCTTTCCGTGAGCGGTTTTACGGCCGATGATTCAACCTCTGCCGGCCATAGACAGCCATTTGCTGCGCTTGGTAACAGAGTTTTCTTTAGTGCACGTTTCATTTTTTTTTCCTATGGCAGTTTCTTGAGTACGGTTGTTTATTCGAGTTACGCGCTATAGGGAACCTGCGCTGAAGTTTGCAGTGTCGATTGCAGCGCCATAACACACTGCCTAGCGAGAAGAGCGAGCAGTTTTGGGTAGTACTCTTGGTGCTTTTCCGCGCCATCCTCATGCGCTAATTGGCGTGAGCCTCCGTGCTCTGTCGAAGTCAGACGTGGCGTGCGTCAGCTATCTGGGCTACGCCGAGAGAAGCTAGGCAATGAATGATGTCAGCCAAACGCGGCTATCTATTCGTGCAGAATGTGTTCTCGCGTTTTCAGCGACCAAAGCGGCTGACAAAAGCAGTTTTTAGTCGCCGAACGGAACAACTGCAGTGCCACCTGGGCAGCGCATGGCTCCCTATATGGAGCAGCTGTAGGTGTACAAAAACCGCATGTGAGCGCAGCCGCCATGACAGGACCAGCTTTGAGTGCCATATTTTGCTTCTCACGCGCCCTTTAGTCTAACAAACAAGCGTTCCTATCGCATTCCTCGTCACACAAAATTCCTTGCAGTCAGGTGCCGTCAGGAGCTGTATTTAGACTGATGCATTCTTTCCGCTTCAATACTGCTCACAGGCAGGCGGTTGTAGTACGTGTGTCATCTCACGCCATCCTTGAAACGGCTCGGAGAGCATTCATTCAGCTGCTCGATAGTCGGCTTCACGAATGGCGACAAGTGACTAGGAGACCTTGCAGCTATTTCGGTTACCGCACAATACCCACACTCCACACATGGACAGCTTTCAAGCGCTGTACACACAGCGCTTGAAAGCTGTCCATGTGTGGTGTGGGTATTGTGCGGTAACCGAAATTAGTGCAAGGTTATAGTCATGTCGCCATGTGAAGCCGACTATCCGAAGCAGCCTGAAATGCAATGCTTGACCGTTTTCGCGTTGTAACGACACCTGGCGGGATGCGGAAAACCTTGCCGACGATTCCCCTCTGGCGGCCGCTCAGCATAACAGCCTTGCGGATTGCTCAGACGCACGTAAAACTCGGAACCGATAGCATGTGAACACGGATCTGCGATCCAGGATTACATGCGTCAGTTCTGAGTGCCTTGTTATCGGGGAAAACATGTGGGTATCAGTCTGCTTTTGTGTATGTGCGCAGGAACTTCCGTCTTGGACAGCGGCGTATCGAGGCGCCAACCTGAGTGCATATCTCACACCTGGGTGGAACAATTCATTGCATTCGTCACAGCAACAAAGAGAGGCGATTCTTATATGGAAACATGCTTCGTTTCAAACACAAAAAGGAAATGTTTTAATGCCTTATGCGACGCTTTATGAAGCGTGTAATGAATATGTTAACCAACAGCGTGTTACAGATCCTGAATGAAATAAGCAAATTCGGCAATTCAACATGAAACCGGGAAAAAATTCTCGAAGTTGGCCTCTAAACGAAGACGCCTAGAAACGAAAAGATAAGGCGGAAAAACAACGCTAAACACACACTCTCAAACTTGAAACTGGACAGGGAATGAAGCATCGCAGTGCACGCCTACGAAACAATGCGAAAAGTTATCAAGACGAAGAGCATTCGAGGGTTTCATTGTAGGCTGCGCTCGCGGATGAACAATAGCAAAAGGTCATCACTGGCACGCACGTGTCGCTTCGCTGGGTGAGAGGGAAAGAGGGAGCCACAAGCCGCCCCGTGGGACGAGCACTGCTCTCTGCAAAAGGTCCCTCAGGCTCTTAGCAGAGGCTCTATTATGCTCGCTATCTTTAGGTGGAGCGTGATAAGAACGACGGCTTCTCGCCAGTGCGAGCAAGTGCCCGTTGCGGTGAAGTCCGTGCCGTAGATGCCGTTTATATCCATGTGTGGGAGCACACTGGTCAGAGTAAAGGATCGGTGCTGCCTCGTAATTGCTGTATTTGT